>NW_028245730.1:0-250697 GCF_964263255.1 Lissotriton vulgaris
ATGTGTGGTGTAAGGGTAGTGAGGTTCCGTGACAATTGTAAGTGATGTTTTCGACTCGCACGAATATGGTCGAGTCTGGTATCTATGAACCGCAAATGACGAGTTTAGTGGGTGTTTGCAGTTTCGCTGTGCTAACCTAAAACCGTTCGTCTGTTACGTGGGTTATTCTATCTGTACCCACGGGTTCCATCTTAGATATGGCATCCATTTTGTCTCTTGCCCTCAAGTAGCCAGCGAACGGACGTTGTCCGCTTCGCGACCCTGGGATTCCCAAGATATCTACGGAAGACACATGTTTTTTGAAAATGTCTTTATGACGAAGGGGGATGATACTGTAAGGCAGGTGGCCCCGCTTGAGGCTCATCTTGCCGTGCCGGTTTATTGTCTCAACCGTGCATCTCATTAGGCACGTCCCTTTGATGCCTGTAGCTCGTGTTTCCCCGACACCTCCTCTTTTACACCCTTTCCAATTCCCCACTGTCTCCATCTTCCTCCGCACCTGTCCTTGTTCCTTCTTCGATCTGTTTTATTGCTGATTGGAATGTACTAATGGTGGGAAGATGGGTTTTTGCAGTTGGGAACCACCAAATGTTTTCGCACTTATGTTCCGGACCTTGAATGTATCAAAGTGACCAAAGCGACCCCTCTCGGGGATAACTATGGGAACCAAGCCATAAACCTTTGTGTGCCATGTAACCCTATGGAAGAAACTTGTATAAAAGGAGCGACCCATTTGTAGCAATTTGAAGCAGTCTCCCCAAGTTGCACGCATTGTACTTGCCGTGACTTCTGTGTTCCCTGCAGTAAATAAAGCTCGAATCTTTGACGCCAAAGGAAGTGTCCCGTGTCTCTGTCATCTGTACGCCGGAGCAGGTTACCCACGAAGGTTTCAGGTGTTGTCCCCTGGCACCGCTGGGTCTTAAATAACCCAGTCCTTCAGTTGGCGCCCAACGTGGGGCTGCATCAGTGGTACCGGTCCAAGCCCGACGATCGTGAGGAACTTCGTGTGAAATCTCCGAGGGAAGGTGCACTCCGCTTCATCGATCCTGTTGTCGAAATAAGTGGCCCGAAGACCTTTCCCGCGAAGATTCCCGCCTCCTGACGGCTGCGACGGACTGCTGCCCTGACTGTAGACCTGTTTTGGCGCCTGGCGTAGACCTTGGTATAGCGAGACGATTGACGGGCCTTCCTGGTGACGCCATCGACCTTTGAGTTAAGTATTTGTGGGTCGCTCCCAGAGTTCTTGGTTGTGGTTACTTAGTTGTTGCATGGTTCCATTGCATTTGTGGTTCTTGGTACTTTGTTGTGATATTTGACGACTGCAGACGCCAAAAACCGGGGGTTTTTGCTCTTTGCTGGGACTTGGTAAATCCCGTAACCCTTGAAGTTTGTGAAACACGGCTAGTGTGCAAGATGCCTGGTCGTTGTACTTTGTTTAGTTGTTTCAGACGTTGTGGTACGGATTCCCGACTGGAGGACTCGTGTCCGATACCTCCGGTTGGAACTCCCACTTATGAGCTCTACAGCAAACACGGGCTAGGCCCGATTACTTTTAATGATTATTGGATTCGGTATACTAAGAAGGATGGTGTCCTTAGTTGGCCACCTCATGGTAGCTTTGAGACTCCAATCTTAGATAATCTAGAGGCTAAATTGTTTGCGAAAAAGTCAAGGCCGGCCATGTTTGATGCCTTTCGGTTATGGCGTAAAGAAGCCCGACAGAAAGAGATCAGACAGACTAAACGTAATCAGAGAGATGGTGTTGCTACCATTGTAAAGAAAGCAGAGCAGTTTCAGCGTGATAAGGAAAAGGAAGTGTTTGATAGGCTACAGCGTATGTCCATAGATAAATGCTATCCTGCTTTGCCTACGGAGTCGGATAAGAAGGAAGAACCAGTTGAGGATCCTCTAATGTCTTATCTTCTGAAATCGCCACCTCCGTATGTACAGGGTACCGCCGCTCCAGTGGTTCCCCCTGTACCTGTTCCTCCACCTGTTCTTCAGCCTGTTCCTCAACCTGCACCCGTTCTTCCGACTGTTCCTGCTCCTTTGCCTACTGCTATTCCTACTGCTCCTTCACTTCCGCATACTCCTACACCCGCTACTGTTCCTGCTCTACTGACTCCTGTTGTTGCTTCTGTTTCTACTCCTTCTCTTGTTAGTCCCTTGTGCTATACTTCTTCAGCTACTCGTAGTCGTACTTCTCCTGTTGCGGCTAACTTCTTTCATTCTCTTGGACCTGTTCTTGGGTCCGCTGGTTCAGATGGTCCTCAGAGACGTAGTCAGCTTCCCGGTAATAGGGAATGCGCCTCGCTATATAACATGGCGATGGGTTGGATGACGCATCCTCTTAGAAATCCTCCACGTGTTGTACTTGATACGTTCTGTCAATTCAATGTACCGACACAAAGATTTGTTTTCGAAGAAATGTGCAAAGTTTTGCGCGATCAGATATCGGCCGATGCACCTGACGAGGTGTTGACCGCTTTGTCTGATCTTCAACTTCAGTTCTCGAACAGACTGATAGTGGATACCAACGTTCGACGTGCTGTTGAGCGGTTGTTATCTTTCCGTCCCACTCCTATACCTCAAGCCTTGTTTGTTGAGGACGTTGAGAGACAGTTAGATACATCCAGCCAGTTTCCCATGCGTGAAGCCCCTCCAGTATGGATGCCAGCTAACCCTCAAGCTCAGCCACCGATTGTGGCGCACTTCCAGAGAGTATGGATTCATCTCCCATGGAAACGATCGGAAGTGTTACAGGTGAAACAGTCTTTGCCTGACCCTCGCAAAAATCCCGCAGGGTACTATAAAGAATTATCGCAACTTGTAGACGCCACGATAATGAATCTTGCCGACATTGATATGCTGTTTGGCAATGTAATACCGCAACCGGTATGGGCTAAGATTCGTCAGGAAAACCATCCTAACGAATTAGGCGGTGATTGGGCTGCCCTTATAGCGGCGGATGGGTTGCAAACTGGCGGCGCTAAACCCGAACAGTTGATTGCTGCTCTCCCTCAGAGAATAATTACACTAATGAAAACTCTTATGCCAGCTATGAGGGTGAATTGGGACAAATTGTCAGCTTGTAAGCAGAAGAAGGACGAGAGTGTCTCCGACTTCTTTACGAGATTTGAGGAGGCATTCATCGATCATAGTGGCCAGGATATGGGCACTGAGGGTGGTCAACGGTTGTTTGTGGACAAATTTGTCTCTAACTTATTGCCTGACTTGAGCAATAAGTTGAAAAATTCTGAAAGTGCGTGGGCCGTTTCTACTTCGGCTCAAATACTGGCTACAGCACAGTATTATGAAAACAGAGAGAAAGAGGAGAACGACCGCGCTGATAAAAAGACGAAAGAACTTAAAACTAAAGTGTTGTTACAGCAAGCGTATCCTCCGCGTTCGAATCAGAATTCTACACAGCAAAATAGATCACAGTCGCAGTCTAATCGATCACAATCTCGAAATGACTCCTCTTCTCAGAGATCTTCGTTAGGGTACAATCAGTGTGCCTATTGTAGACAGGAGGGTCATTTAAAATTCAATTGTCCTGTCCTGAACGATCGTAATAGTGGAAACTCATCTAGAGGAGGTCGTGGTGGTTCTCAGCAGACATCACGTGGTAGAGGTCGTGGTGTTCAAAATGACCGTTCAGACAACTCATCAACTTCTAATAATTGTTTCGATCAACGTGGATCATCGCAAGGACGATCTGCGCAGTACAATGTAGACGATTATTACGTCGATCAGGGAACTGACGACAGTAATTACTAGGACAGCCATAGACAAGGAGAGGGAGTGGTATCAGTTCCGGTTGATCAGAGAGGGCCTTACGTCGCAGTTGCTACATCGGGCGTCGTTGAGCCTTTTCTGTTGGACACTGGTGCAGCGAAAAGTTCCATTATGCATTCGAAACTTCCTGGCGCACCTTTGTCTGGCTTAACAAATGTTTCCGTTGGATTCTCTGGCGCCCCCGTTAGCAATCCAGTTTCACGCCCTTTGCCTCTTACAATTGGGCCACGTGAGCTTGAAGCTCCGTTGATTTTGACTACTGGTTGTGGTGAAAATCTCTTGTGCCTGGATTTGCTAAAACGTTTGTACGCAACTCTGTATTGTTCTCCTGCGGGTGTAAAGCTCACGTTAGGAGAGAGGGTTGTCTCTCCTATGTACCTGTCTCTCGATAAGCTTCCACCGGGGATTGAGTTCTCTTCCTGCATCTCTATGGGCAACAGGTCCCAATGATGTGGGCCTGCTTGACATCTCCCCTTATGTTGTTCAGTTAAAATCTAATGTGCGATTGCCACGTATTCCCCAGTATCGTATCTCTCTTGATGGTGAACGAGCATTGTTAGCGATCATCTATGATTTGATCGACAAAGACGTTATTGAAGAGACTCGGGGAAACGTGTGCAACAGCCCTGTACTACCTATTTTAAAACGTACTGATCCCTCGAAACCACCTGTTTATCGTTTTGTTATCGATTTACGGGAGGTAAATAAAATTGTGATTCCTCAGTTTCCTGTTGTGCCTGACATCACAGCGCTACTGACTCTGATTCCAGCTTCTGCGTCTTGGTTTTCGGTGATCGATCTGAAGAATGCGTTCTTCAGTATTCCGATTGCTGAAGAGAGCAGAGACCTTTTCGGTTTCTCTCTTGGTGGACGCAGCTTCCGGTTTAAACGCGCTCCTCAAGGCTACTGTGAGAGTCCATCGATTTACAGTCAAGCCTTGAAGGGTCAACTGGATGCGTTTACGTTGCCGGCTGGTGCGGCCTTAATCCAATATGTCGATGACTTATTGGTAGCTGCGGATACTCAGGACATTTGCAAAATTGCTACGGTGTCGTTGCTGCAACATCTCTGTGACTTACATCACAATGTGTCACCTTCTAAACTCCAATATTGTTGTCAAGAAGTAACCTATCTAGGTCACTTATTGTCAAAGGAGGGAAGGCGGTTGACCCCAGAGGGAATTGCAGCAATTGCACGAATGACTGTGCCAACAACACAAAGAGATGTGCGTGCCTTTCTAGGTATCACGTCGTACTGCAGGCAATGGATTCCAAATTTTTCATTACTAGCGAAACCATTGGTGGCTCTTACGTGCAAGGATGTTTCAACTCCTTTACCATGGACGGAAGAATGTCAGAAGAGTTTTTCTGAATTGCGTGATTCATTGTGTTCGGCTCCTGTGTTAGGTACCCCTGACTACAGTAAGCCGTTCACATTATATGTTCACGAGAGGGAAGGTTGTGCTTTGAGTGTCTTAACGCAACCTTTTGGTGGTAAGCAACGTCCATGTGCATATTTTTCCTCGACCTTGGACCCGGTAGGTAGAGCATTGCCGAGTTGTTTGAGAGCAACAGCGGCAGCTGCGGTGTCCATCCGACAATCAGCAGGATTGGTCATGGATAATATGCTTACGGTGATGGTTCCGCACGCAGTTGATACTCTTTTGAATCGTACGAAAACTCAGCACTTGACGAGTGCGAGGTTGTCTGGGTACGAGTTGACGCTGCTGGCAAGTCATATTCAGATAAAACGTTGTAACGTTCTGAACCCGGCAACTTTGTTACCAATTAGCACGGAGTCAGATGAAATAGCAGAACATGACTGTGTTTTGAGGACCGAAGAGGAAACAAAAGGTCGAGTGGACCTTAAAAACACCCCTTTAGAAGACCCAGACGGAACATTGTATGTAGACGGTTCATGTTTTAAATTGCCGAATGGCGATGTCACCACTGCGTATGCTGTTGTGACGTTGAATACTGTTGTTGAAGCTGCCAGATTAAATCAGAATTCTGCCCAGGCTGCGGAACTGGTTGCTCTTACTAGAGCGTGTGTGTTAGCAAAAGGGAAACGTGTGAATGTGTTTACCGACAGCCAATATGCGTTTGGCGTTGCCCATAGTTTTGGACGGTTGTGGAGAGAGAGAGGTTTTATGACATCGCATGGTACGAAGATTCGGCATGGTCAGCTTGTGAGCGATCTTTTGGATGCACTTACGTTGCCTAAGCAGGTAGCGATTGTCAAATGTAGTGCGCATCGTAAGGTGACGGATGATGTTGGACGTGGTAATGCGTTTGCAGACGAGACTGCTAAGGAGACTGCTCGGAACCTTAGCACTCGAATGAATGTGACAAGTTCGGTTAGGTGGCCTACAGAGTCTAGTATGTGTGAGGACACTATCGAGAGTGTGAAGACGATACAAAATGAGGCCACCGATACTGAAAAGACGAAGTGGAAAGAAAGTGCGGGAAAGTTGGATGCGAATGGTTGTTGTGTAGACTTGTCGGAACATAAGAGATGGATGTTGCCAGATGCGTATGTGCTGGCTGTTGTGACAATGGCACATGGGTTATTACATATTAGCGTGAAAGGTATTTGTAAGTTGCTGTCTCCTGTGTGGAAGAATGATGGTATCACGAAATGTGCTGAGCGTTTGGTTAAAAATTGTATGGTATGTATGTTGTACAATCCTGGTAAGGGAACCCCAACTCCTCCTGGTAGTTTTGCTCCCCCTTCGTGTCCCTTTGAGGTGATTCAATTAGACTTCATCCATATGGAGCGATGCAATAACCTGAAATACGTTTTAGTTGTGGTTTGCGCGTTCTCCCGATGGATTGAAGCCTATCCTCTCAAAGACAACACTGCTTTGTCAACGGCAAAAATCCTACTGAAGGAATACTTTCCTCGGTACGGAATGCCTCGGGTTGTATGGTCTGATAATGGAAGTGAGTTTGTGGGGAGTGTGATGAAGAGTGTGTGCAAGGGCCTTGGAATTAATCAAAAATTCCATAGCGCCAATCATCCCCAGTCAGCTGGTTTGGTTGAAGGGTATAACGGCACCCTTAAACTAAAACTAGCGAAGATTCAGGCTACGACTGGTCTTTCGTGGCCTGACGCTTTACCCTTAGCTTTACTATCCACTAGGGCAACCGTACACTCCCGAGTAGGGCTTAGTCCCTATGAAATAGTGTTCGGTCGCCCTGCGAATGTGTGGGGGGTCCCTAGACCGGGTGTGTTCCGCGATCTTGAGTACCCAATGTTGATTGACTATCTTCATGATCTGACTGCTAAACTGAGGTTAATTCACCAACAGGTTTACGAAGCATTGCCGACGCAGACGGAGGGTCCAGGTCACCAGCTCCAGCCCGGAGACTGGGTGGTCACCAGAAATTTTGCTCGTAAGAAGAACTTGGAGCCCAGGTTCACCGGACCCTACCAGGTCCTCCTTGCCACGAGAACTGCCGTTCGTTTAGAGGGCCGGAAAAATTGGGTGCATGCCACCCATACGAAGAAAGTTCCTATTCCGTTACCGGCAGACTCGTGGGTGAGGAGGGGCATTGCTTCAGCTGAATCCGAAGGATTGCCGGCGTTTGTACCTTTCAGCGACGCACAACCTGTCGGAGAATCCCCAGTGCAGCAGAAAGATACTGTCGAACATTTGTCATCAAAAGACTCGAGACCAGAACATTCGACTGATCAACAGAACTCTGTTTCTTCAACGGATCCTTTGTTTGACGAACAGACACGTCCTGGGAAAACTCGATACTTTTTGCGATCCAGCACTAAGGACAAATAAAGTTTTGTTTTGCCCCTTGGCAATTGCATTATCCCGTTTTCCACAATCAGTCTGAACACCTGTATCATTGCAATTATTCTTGTATATATTGAGGGTTCTTTTTCTATGTATTTTTGCTTCCACAGCTGAGAGACATTTGCATATATATTGTAAATAAAGGCCGTAGGGCCGTGCGCGTACTTCCTTCTGGTTAGTAGGTCTTGACGCTAGGTTAAAGACCGTCGGTTCCTGGGAACTCCTAGGGATTGACTATTGCTACACAGAACGAAGTGCGTCAAGAAACGTTGCGGACGGTCATAGGGGATGGCGTTTTCAAAGCTGATGGACGTGGAAAAAGCACAGGCACAAAGATTTGAGCTACAACAACTTAGCCGTACGAAATTTTTATGTTTCAGATATCTGTATTGCTTTTGACTATTTCTGCATTATTAGCGGGTGGGGTGTACTATATGATGTCGTATTTCTTACCTTCTGCCATACCTACTCCTACTTCTGATCCTAAACTTACCTCCACTGCATCCCCTCATTCTTTTCATATCTTACCTGAACACGAGCAGGCTAGACGTGTAGAATTCCGTAATAATTCCTTTATCCAGCTCCTTCACCAGCACCAGTTAGTGGTTAATACTACTAATTGTTGGGTGTGTGGGTTGATGCCACATACCACGGATAGGGGAATTCCATATCTGGTTTTACCGTACAGTTCCCAGGGTTCCGCTCGAGCATTTCAAACAATGTTTCGAAGCGCATTAGATTCCTACCCCAGTCGAGAGCCACGTTCTCCCTACTCTGGCCCTGGCTCGTATCACAAGCCTTTGTCTATAGCGATAGAAGACTTAGATAGGGATATCTATGAGCCGTCGCTCATTCCGGAGGAAGAGGTACAAGCCTATAGGGTCCTGAGTAAGGTTGAATATAGTGCGCTCACGAGTGATAAACAGTTTAAAAGCTCACTTCCGATATGGGTCGTACCCCACATTGGTAATTTTTGTTTAATGGGTCGTGGCCGAAGATCGAAAGCTCGACTCGGAGCGAGTGCCTGCACTGAGAATTACATTCTGCCGATGATCTCATCCCCTGTATTTCTGGCTGCCAAGGGTACATACTTTGTCTGCCATGATCGTGCGTATGCATGGTTGCCCTCCGACTTTGCGGGCTCATGTTTTATCGCAAATATGTTGCCTCCGACGTTCACTGTAGATGCAGACTATCACAAGACTAGAGTTGTGAGAGGCGTAATTAGAGAAGAGGATACTGCCGGTCAAGAGGCAGGAGACTTTTTCAAGGGTTTCCTCCCGTTTTGGGGGCCTATGGTTAATAGTATGAACCTGAGACAATTGACTCGAGTGGTAGAATCGACAGCTAACATTACTGCCAGTGCCCTTGGTAATATCACCACAGAACTTCAGGCGGATCGACTTATGACGTTACAAAACCGTATGGTTTTAGACGTGATCTTAGCAGATCGAGGTGGGGTATGCAAGGTGATCCATTCGAGCTGCTGTATTTCCATTCCAGATAACGCTCCGACCGTCTATCAAGCCATCTCAAAGTTGCATAAGATCTCTGAGTCCATACAAGTGGACGTAGGGGATTGGACGCTACTTGGGTGGTTTTGGGGCCTGATGTCGACTTGGGGTTGGAAGATTCTGATGATTATCGGAGTTGTTGTGGCATTCCTGTTCACGTGCTGCCTATGTGTGCAGTGTGGTCCTGCCTTATGTGGCCTCTGTGCTACAACGTGTATAAGACAGCCGCCTGTTACCAAGGGAGCTCGATTGGACAGGGCTATGTTACAGCAACATCTAGATGGTCTGATGAATATCGAGTATGATTCCGACTAGTGCTTGCCTACATGAGGGCAAAAGGAGCGTCTGAGGTTCCGTGACAATTGTAAGTGATGTTTTCGACTCGCACGAATATGGTCGAGTCTGGTATCTATGAACCGCAAATGACGAGTTTAGTGGGTGTTTGCAGTTTCGCTGAGCTAACCTAAAACCGTTCGTCTGTTACGTGGGTTATTCTATCTGTACCCACGGGTTCCATCTTAGATATGGCATCCATTTTGTCTCTTGCCCTCAAGTAGCCAGCGAACGGACGTTGTCCGCTTCGTGACCCTGGGATTCCCAAGATATCTACGGAAGACACATGTTCTTTGAAAATGTCTTTATGACGAAGGGGGATGATACTGTAAGGCAGGTGGCCCCGCTTGAGGCTCATCTTGCCGTGCCGGTTTATTGTCTCAACCGTGCATCTCATTAGGCACGTCCCTTTGATGCCTGTAGCTCGTGTTTCCCCGACACCTCCTCTTTTACACCCTTTCCAATTCCCCACTGTCTCCATCTTCCTCCGCACCTGTCCTTGTTCCTTCTTCGATCTGTTTTATTGCTGATTGGAATGTACTAATGGTGGGAAGATGGGTTTTTGCAGTTGGGAACCACCAAATGTTTTCGCACTTATGTTCCGGACCTTGAATGTATCAAAGTGACCAAAGCGACCCCTCTCGGGGATAACTATGGGAACCAAGCCATAAACCTTTGTGTGCCATGTAACCCTATGGAAGAAACTTGTATAAAAGGAGCGACCCATTTGTAGCAATTTGAAGCAGTCTCCCCAAGTTGCACGCGTTGTACTTGCCGTGACTTCTGTGTTCCCTGCAGTAAATAAAGCTCGAATCTTTGACGCCAAAGGAAGTGTCCCGTGTCTCTGTCATCTGTACGCCGGAGCAGGTTACCCACGAAGGTTTCAGGTGTTGTCCCCTGGCACCGCTGGGTCTTAAATAACCCAGTCCTTCAGTAGTGTGGAGGTGATAAGTGATAGGGGTGTAGGGACCTAAATAAGTGAATGCAAATAATCAAAAATTAAAAATTCCCTGGCTAGTGGAAAGAATTAATTTAATGAATTCCCTAGCTGGGAACAGTAAAAACGGGGGGTTCATGTATTGGTACAAAATATGTTTAACCACCTGGTGGTTAAACATATTTTGTTCCACTACATGAACCCCCATGATGAAGCATGACACTAAGGGATTCTTAGTGTGTGAGGGGTATTTTAAAAACACATAGGGGCCCATTAGGATGGCGGGTGGATTGCTTCCGCCAGGGTAGCGGTGGCTACCGCCACCCTGGCGGAGGCAATCCGCCCGCCATCCTTCCCTGCATTCCCCCCCGCCATATTACCATGGCGGAGGGGACCGCAGCGGTGACAAACACCGCCCGCATGTTTTCCGCCCCGGTCGCCTTGCGGCCGGGGCGGAAAACCAGTAACATGGTGGCGGTGTCTGTTAGACACCGCCCGCCATATTACAATGCTCTGGATCTATGATGTTACAACGCGTTATTTTACAACGCATGCTGTAACAACGCAACTTTTACAACACAGGTTCCATTACAACGGATGTCATTACAACGCAGGATATTACATAGCAGATGGTATTACAACGCATACCATTACATCGTAAGTATAGGTAAGTATAATTTAAAAAAAAAATGAAATTAAGTTAATTTTATTAATTTAATTTTACTAATATAATTAAAATAATTGAAAAAATGAAATTAATATAATTTATTTAAATAAGTTTAATTTAATTTTAAATAGGAATTAATGTAATTTAATTAAATTAATATAATTTAATTAATTTAATTTAATACATTTAATAATAGTAATAAATTAAATATAATTAATTTTTTTTAATTAATATAATTGTATAAATCTTATCTTTTTTTAAATAAGCTTAATTTAATTTTAAATAGGAATTAATGTAATTTAATTAAATTAATATAATTTTATTAATTAAATTTAATAAATTTTATAATAGTAATAATTTAAATTTCATTAATTTAATTTAATTAATATAATTGTATTAATCTTAAAAATGTAATTAATTTCATTTAATAAATTTAATTAATTTTAATTTAAATAATTATTTTAATTTAATTAAAGTCGTACTTTAAAAAAAATAAACCCTAAAAATACCCCTGTACCCCAAAACCCAAACCCAGCCCTAAAACCTAAAAATACCCCTGTACCCCAAAACCCAAACCCAGCCCTAAAACCTAAAAATACCCCTGTACCCCAAAACCCAAACCCTGCCCTGAAACCTAAAAACACCCCTGTACCCCAAAACCCAAACCCTGCCCTAAAACCTAAAAACACCCCTGTACCCCAAAACCCAAACCCTGCCCTAAAACCTAAAAACACCCCTGTACCCCAAAACCCAAACCCTGCCCTAAAACCTAAAAACACCCCTGTACCCCAAAACCCAAACCCTGCCCTAAAACCTAAAAACACCCCTATACCCCAAAACCCAAACCCTGCCCTAAAACCTAAAAACACCCCTGTACCCCAAAACCCAAACCCTGCCCTAAAACCTAAAAACACCCCTGTACCCCAAAACCCAAACCATGCCCTAAAACCTAAAAACACCCCTGTACCCCAAAACCCAAACCCGGCCCTAAAACCTAAAAATACCCCTGTACCCCAAAACCCAAACCCTGCCCTAAAACCTAAAAACACCCCTATACCCCAAAACCCAAACCCTGCCCTAAAACCTAAAAATACCCCTGTACCCCAAAACCCAAACCCAGCCCTAAAACCTAAAAATACCCCTGTACTCCAAAACCCAAACCCAGCCCTAAAACCTAAAAATACCCAAACACCCCAAAACATATACCTCAGTACCCCAAAACATGTACTCCTATACTCATACTTATTTTAAAAATTACTTAAATTAATATATTTAATTTATAATATTAAAAAACATAAATAAATATATTTATTAATAATTAATATTAATTAAATTAATTAAATTAAAAAAAAAAAAAAAAAAAATTATATACTTACCAATACTTACGATGTAATGGTATGCGTTGTAATAGCATCTGCTATGTAATATCCTGCGTTGTAATAGCATCCGTTGTAATGGAACCTGCGTTGTAAAAGCTGCGTTGTAACAGCATTACGACGTAAAAGTTGCGTTGTAACAGTAACGCACCCGATGCTCTGGTATCAATGCCTTTTCGTGGCGGCAATGCCGCCATGGAAAGGCATGCAGTGTTCACTCTGGGGGCCCCCTGTGGGCCCCCAGAGTGAAGTACAGGTGGGGGGTGCACATGGGGGGGTACCTATGGTACCCCCCTTCATTTGCATATACAAAGCGGCAGGCACCGCGCGGTGCCTGCCGCTTTGTATATGCAAATGCTGACATGCATTTCTAGCATTGTGGTGGGCGGTGCTGAGCGCTCCGCCCGCCACAATGCTAGAAATGCAGGATGTGCCCGCCACAGTGGCGGGCACATCCTAATGCCACCCCCGGGACCCCCACCCTTATGGCGGGCGGTCCCATTCCCCGCTAGGATGACGGGCGGACAAAGTCCGCCCGTCATCCTAATAGGCCCCTTAGTGCTCTCCATTTGCCATTTGCAAAGGGAGTCTTTCTCACTATCTTTTCACTGCACAGTGAAAAAAACACAAAACACAAAAAATATTTTTCCCTATTTTTACATATTGATAGAATCTCTCTGTTTTTGCATAGCTGTCTGGAGGGTGATTCTATCACCACTACCTCTGTACTTCCTCAATTGTTTTTGAATATAAAACAGAACCTCCATACTGAGCCAAAAATTCTTCTGTATAAGGGTTTTCAGCTCACCATAGTGCTCATCATATGAATATGTCTCATTAGTAGGTGGCTGGAGTTCTTTTAAAAGAAGACACATGGTGGCAGCTTGTGCGTTAGCAGGTCCGTGTCCACAGGTAAGGGCCCACTTTGTGGCTTTGGTAGCCTCAAGCAAAAGCAGCGTTTAATGTCACATTCTAAATCCTTTCTCGACTTCTTTTAATTGTTTATACCGCACCAACAAACATGAACATCTGGTCTTATTAAAACAAGGAAAAAGCAACAGTAATGCAAGGCAATTGTTTGCAATGCCCGTGGCCACAAACTAAAATTAAAGCAACATGGCTGCATTAGATGCCCCCCGGGCATTCGAGCGCGGTATACATTATAAATTAATTAATTAATTCATTCATTACTTCTTGTTGTAAAAAGGAAGTAGTTATATTGATTTGGTCAGTCATGGCTCACAAAGGATTCAAGATGTCCCTGACCACATTTTACCGGTATCCTTATTTCCATGAATCATCAAATTAAAATGTAACTATTGGACTCTTATTTCAAACATTTATTTCCATTGCAGAAGCAGCAGGAGGTCTCCCTTAAAAAAGCACAGATCAGGAGAACAAATAAAAGTACATAAAAAAAATAAAAGTACATAAAAAAAACATAGTCCTACAAGTACTTTAGGTTCCTCTGAGTTCACTTGTTCAAAAGATACTTTCTGCGAACCCTCCTGCTTGAACCAGCGCTATCATGAGACCTTGGTGAACCCAGGGCTCCAATGTGAAGACAAGGTATTGTCACATCCTTGCCGCTCTTCTTAGACTTCTTGCCAGGTACCATCACCCTGCTCAGATTCCAAATGCACCCATCTATGGTTTTCACTGCATTATTGAAAACGATCATTCCCTCTCTTGTTCAGTGTATTTTGACCATTCCTGGGCTGTCAGTTGTCCAGGTCACCTACCTGAACCTGCACCAGCTTCACATTCTTTGACACATTAACCCTTTCGATGCTGATGACGAGCTGGGCTCGTCATAGTGCACACTGGTCGTGTGCTGATGACGAACCCAGCTCGTCATGAGCCCCACCCTCGGGGGAAGCGCTGGCGCTCCCCCCGAGTTTCTGCGATCTTGTTGCTCAGTACGGGGATGGCAGCGGAAGAGTTTCCGCTGCCCCCCGCCCCTCCCCTTGGGAATCCCTGATGACGTCAGCGCGCACAGCGCTCACTGACATCATCAGGGATTCCCAGGCGCTCGGGAAGCCATTTGCTTCCGTTTGAGCATGGCTTATTAGGAGCTTGAGGAAACTTGCAGATGTTCCCTTCAGTTACGTCGCAACTCCTCAAACTTAGAGTTCAAGAACTAAAACCTTTCCACAGTCACTGACCGTCCTGACAGTTATAACAAGTAGTCTTCCTGATAGTTTCAGAACTAAATAGTAGTCTTTAGAACTATCAGGCTTCTTGAGTTGTTTTTCCTCGAGAAGTTCATTGACTAACATTATAAAATCTCATGCAGCTCAAGTTACTAATAATATTAAAAGGAGAATTAGCACTTCCCTGAGTTCTCTTGGTGGAAGCACAACACAGAGGGGCTTCAGCTTTTAGCTCTTCCCACGAGACACACAAAGGTTGTTGTTATCATCTTATATTAAAAAAGAACAGCAGTAATTCTACAGAAAAGAATAGGCCAAGAACATTTCTTGTAAGTAAGAGGTATTAATTATAATGTTAAAAGGTGATAATTCTAGAATATGTTTTCAGTAGTGTAATTTATTTTAGCTATCCAAGAAGAAAAGAAGAACACGAAACAAGAACAAGCAGAATACGAAAGACTCGGCAGTCTCTTCTTATTCACCATCCCCTTTTCCCCTTTGGTACTTACCTGTGATGGAAACTAAAAACCCTTGCTGGAACGTTCCGAAAAGGGCATTAGGAACTTAGCGTCATTCTGCTCCTGTGCAATTGAAAGTGAGAGGATTAAGGCCCTGACACCATACTTCTGTCCTTTCATAGCAAACGGCAATGTCCCGGGGTGGGCACCCTGGGACATTGCAGGAGCTGGCCCTGGCGGGTGGCGGTCCCCAGGGCCATCAATGGCTCCAGGAGGGGGCCCTGTTATTTAATTCTGCATTGCCCCGGGACCTGGCCCACCCGGGAGCTTAACAATACCGAAGCACGGGAGTCCGCACTTCATTTTTGTCTTGTTTCTCAGCTGGATCAGTGCACTCAGCAGAAATTTGGCTGATTTAAAAAAAAAATGCTTTTTTTGATACCGTGGGTCCTTTTGGGACCCCATAAGCAGGCCTAGGGGGTCAGGGTTTCTACCCTGCCCCTTTTTCTTGTTTTCCACCTTTTTTTCTACTGATTTCTCGTGACTCGGTTACCGAGTCACAAGTTGGCTGCCAACACTTCCTGCTTTGGAGTGTAAGCAGCCAATCAGAAGTTAGCTTGTGCTCGGAAGGAGTCTCGACTCCTCCTCAGTGCTCAGATGTCAATATTTTTATTTCTTGAATTTCTCTGTAACTACTGAATGGATTTACACCATTTAAAATAAGGTCGCTTTCTGAACCAAGAGCTACCTATTTGGCAAATTTGGTTTAATTCCACTCAGCAGTTCGGGCGGAAGCACGTTCCAAAATTTCCTATGGAAATTACCATGGAGAAAATGCATTTTGGGACCACCTTTTTTCTCAGCCCCCGCTTGACGAATCACCCCCAAACTTTCAAGACAGGAACTGACTGGAGAGTGCCATTGGTTTTAAAAATGTTGAGAAGATTCGTCAACCGGAGTCAAAGATTATGGCAAATAAAAAAAATGCTTTTTCTATGGATGTCCTAACTATAACTACCTACTGGCGATATACATATATATATATAGATCACTTTTCTTAATACATGTGTGGTTTCTCTGAGGGCTACGATTAGCCCCCTGGGATACCACACATGTAAGGATTTGTGCATATATATGTGTGTTTATATATATATATATATAAAAAAAAAAAATATATATATATATATATACATATATATATATACACACTACTATAATAAAGGAAGAACTTTGCACCTTTGAGGCGGGTAAACTCTGGAACCACAGCGCCAATCCACACACCCGATACATCATTGTAATCGTCAGGGTGTGCAGATGGACATAGGCTATATAAATAAAAAAATATACGTTATTTAAAAAATTGACGATAAAAAAATAGTAGTCCCTTGCAAGTAGCGCCGTCTGCGACCTGCGTGGTGACATCAGGTGCGCTGGGAGGATCGGCGTGCAGGAGCGGAAGAGGAGCGGCGGACATGGTGCGGGGGAGGAGCAGTGACGAACGGCGGAATGGCGGTGAGGAGCAGCGGACTGGCAGGAGGAGCGGTAAGCGGCGAGGAGTGGCGCAGCGGTGAAATGAGGAGCGTGGGGGAGGAGCGGCGGCTGAGGTAAGGCTCAGGGCAGGCGGGGGTCGGGGTAGGCGGGGGACGGGGGGGGCAGGGGCCCGAGCTGCTTGACAATGTCAGGGCGGGCAGGGGCCGGGCTGCTGCCCAATGTCGGGACGGGTGGAGGTCCGGGAAGCCTGATTGCTCGCGGGGGACAGGGCAGGCAGGGGCCCGAGCTGCTTGACAATGTCAGGGCGGGCGGGGGGCCGGGCTGCTGCACAATGTCGGGGCGGGCGGGGGTCCGGGAAGCCTGATTGCTCCCGGACAAGGTCGGGATGGGCTGCTAGTATATATATATATATATATATATATATATACATATATATATATATATATATATATATATATATATATATATATATATATATATTCAACAATAGGATATCCACACTCGTAAAAAGGAAATCATCCGGCACTCGAACAAGGGTATTATTATTTCGGGCTTCTTTATTTAGAGTTACATCAACGCGTTTCGGGAGTCAAGCTCCCTTGATCACGATGCTTTTGCCGCCATTACGGACTGATTAAAATACAAAAAAGTGGTAGTAAACAGTGTAGACGGACATTCAAATCATTGTCAAACTGTCTCACAGTGCGGTGGCCATTTTAACAGTTGTAAAAGAGTACATTATTCAACATTAAAAGGACGTTTCATATCACAGTAAATGCCTTAATTATGTGTTAAAACCTAACATCCCATCTTTAACATTTCAGAACCAATGGATATATAAACATTCGGAATAAAGTGCAAGTGCGCTTTAAAATCGATTCCATTTTCTAAAAATATGCGTGTGTTAGGGCAAGTGCCCGTATAAAAAAAGAAGGTGGGAGGGCATTTTTCTTGTTTTTCTAGAATTCCTTATCACATGCTGACCAACAAACTTTGATGCATGAATGTAATTATTAACCCTGGGACAGCTAACAATGAATATCAAATTGTTACACGTGGCTTTGTCTATAGGGAAAACCTTGAATGAATGGAATGTGGGCTTTTTGGTAATACAACAGATCTAACACATCCTTATTATTATCATAAAGTGCCAGTGCTTATATGTAAACAATAATGCTTTCTTACTGTAAACAAATAATAATCATATTGCACATAAGTGCAAAATAAAGTGCAAGTGCTTTAATGTAAACAATAATACAATATACTTCTACTGTAAACAATCCACTATTATTGCACGCTAGAATGAAGTGTTAGTGCAAAAAGAAATTCCAATACCATTACATATATCAGCAGTGCTAAATTCTTAATGTAAGCATTGTCCCATTCCATTCTTTTCGACCCAATGTCAACGTGATTTTTCATATTATACTACCACTAATGTATTAAAAGAATAAAAGGGGGGGAAGGTTTCTTAAAACACTAACGATTCATCATTTTTCTGTGCAGTTTTGATTTGCTCAAGGCTATTTTCTTATTTCTTCAATTATACTTATAACCGGGACAGACATGTATGGAGATCCTCATCTACATTCAAACCCTGCGGCTCTTTACAATTAAACTCCAAATGAAAATAAGTCTCCAACCTCCTTAGCTCTCCCTTTCTGTCACCTCCTCTCTTTTTCTTCGGGACCTCTGCTATGCAAGTATATTGTAAGCCTGCAGGGTTACTTTGGTGGTGTGACTCAAAGTGCCGCGCAACAGGGTAAGATCTGTCCTGATTCACAATTGCACACCTGTGCTGTAGGATTCGCTGATGCACGGGTAGAGTAGTGCTCCCAATATATATCTTGGGGCATGGGCATTGTAATAAATATACCACATATTCACCTTTGCAGTTTATAGCACTCCTGACTGTCTTATTAAAAGATGTTTTAAATTTGGTACGATTCATCCCATGTTGACATGCTTTGCATTTAAAACATATTTTAAAACCAGGTTTCTGTTTCAACCAATCAGTGTTACTCTTCTTACTCTCTATTAACTCACTTCTCACGACTAGGTCTTTTAAAGATTTAGATTTTCTATAGGTAATTTCGGGATTCCTTTTCACTTTCATACCTAACACTGGATCATTCCGTATCAGATACCAGTGTTTTCTCAGAATAGATCGAACTTCCTTTTTTTTTATTTCAGTTATTGTTTTCATTTTTTTCTATATCCAAACCTTGTTCATCTCCCTTCTATAGGTGAACATATGACTCCTCCGATTGGTTGAGGTCATGTGGACTTAAAGTTCGGAAATTAAGAATGTGGTGAGCTTCTTTTTGGCGCAGAAGTTTTTCTCTATTTCCTCCACTCTTTCTCTTTGGAATGGTCTCAATGCCAAAGAATTTCAGGCGTTTCCAATCTCCATCATGGAATTGTTCCATATGTTTCGCAATTGCGTTTGATCTGTCCTTATGGGTCGTTGCTCTTGTGTGTTCCATTATTCGTTTTTTAAGTTCACATATGGTACTTCCTATGTATAGTAGGGGACATGGACATTCCACCACATATACTGTATATGATGTTTTGCAGGTAATCAATTGCCGTATCTTCCACATTTTGTTGATTGCTATTTGTCATGTTTGCAGACAGCCTATGAGGAAGAGTGGATAACTTGAAACGCGTCAGGCTCTGCTGGTGCTGATTGCATCTGTAAACCCCCCCCCTCCCCTACTGGAGAATGCAAGCTGGGAGTGCACTCTGCTTTTGGGCACCTTGTGAAACTGTATATTTACGGCCGGTCCGTCCGGGGAGAGCACCGCCGAACATTGGAGCGGTTCCGCTGCTGGTGCAAACATCGGCAGGGCGGACCTGGTTTGCCGATAATTTGAACAGGGAGGTTATCATGCAAGTGCTTTCGTGAACATGAACTATTTGATTGAGGCAACTGCAAGCAGCCCACTGGGGTATTATATTGGAAGACTACCAGTCCCAGCACACATCATGTTGATAATGTTCACTTGTGATGAAAAGTATCAGGTGATTTCTATGGTGCATAATGGCAATAAATAAGGGACTAAGACACTGGTTTGTTTTTTGCTTGCAGTTACTCAATTTGCAGACAGCCTATGAGGAAGAGTGGATAACTCGAAACGCGCCAGGCTCTGCTGGCGCTGATTGCATCTGTGAACCCCCCCCTACTGGAGAAAGCAAGCAGGGAGTGCACTCTGCTTTTGGGCACCTTGTGAAACTATATATTTACGGCCGGTCTGGGCGGGGAGAGCACCACCGAACATTGGAGCGGTTCCGCTGCTGGTGCAAACATCGGCAGGGCGGACCTGGTTTGCCGATAATTTGAACGGGGAGGTTATCATGCAAGTGCTTTCGTGAACATGAACTATTTGATTGAGGCAACTGCAAACAGCCCACTGGGGTATTATATTGGAAGACTACCAGTCCCAGCACACATCATGTTGATAATGTTCACTTGTGATGAAAAGTATCAGGTGATTTCTATGGTGCATAATGGCAATAAACAAGGGACTAAGACACTGGTTTGTTTTTTTGCTTGCAGTTACTCAATTTGCAAACAGCCTATGAGGAAGAGTGGATAACTCGAAACGCATCAGGCTCTGCTGGCGCTGATTGCATCTGTAAATCCCCCCCTACTGGAGAAAGCAAGCAGGGAGTGCACTCTGCTTTTGGGCACCTTGTCAAACTGTATACATACATATATATATATATATATATATATATATATATATATATTACCTACTGGCGGTCGCCAGTAGGTATATATAGTTAGGATTTTTTCCCTATGGGATTTCTGTAAATTCTATGTCGAATAACTTTGGCGTTTGTGGACGGAATCGGCTGAAATTTTCAGGAAAATGGCACATTTTGTTTCTGAGCAGCTCCTGGAAATTTGGGGGGGGTTCGTCAAGGGGGGGCCGAGAAAAAAGGGGGGTCCCAAAACGCGTTTTTAACATTGAGTTTTCCATAGGGCGGTTGGCCTCACTTTTAGCTCGAACGGCTGAATGGATTTGCACGAAACTTGGCAAAATTGTAGGGACTGTTAGCCCGATGTGCCTTTGCTAGGTCTCAATATATGTGCTTCAGTGGATTTTGAGAAATTAACGTTTAAATCAAGATATATATCTGTAACAGCGCTCCGGGCAGCGATCCGGTCCGCTTACTTTTCGCTTATCGGAACTTTGCGCGCAGAAAGCTGATTGGCTCTCCGGTGTCTGTCAACATTCTAAACAGTCCGGAGCGGCCGCCATCTTGTCTCTCGGTAGGATCGAGAGAGAAGAAGAGGTGAAAAACGAAAGGGGAATTTAATGAAAGGGGGCAAGGTATCCCCCTCTTGACCCCCTAGGAATGTTGTTGGGGTTATTAAAGGGTCCCGTGGGGAAAATAAAAAAAAAATGATTTTTCACGGTAGAAGCGCTTCACGGGCCGCGAACTGGGCCGCAAACTGGTAGCGAAACGGGAATTCGCCATTTTGTGCTTCGTTAATTAAATTACTAGGTATAAGTGGGTGCGGGAGACGTATCCTAATCCCCTATGTTTCCTGAGGGTGGCTGAGGAGGCTGATATATGTTGATACATCTCTTCCAGCGGCTGCGCCATCTTGCCTTTTTTCCAATGCCACAATTTTGTCGTGCACGGCAGCCATTTTAGATGCCAGGCTGGTCCCAGGCTATCACCTACCCCTGCGGATGTAGTTTATGGCCCCAGCTGTAGAGAATTCAGACATGCCAACCCTCCCGATTCAGGCGTGTGACTACTGATTTCAGTGCTAGTCTCCCGCCTCCCGATTTCTGCAAGCAAAAACACGGGGGCATATTACGAACAACTAGCGATAATTTTTGTCTCTAACTTGTTTAGAGACAAAAATTATCGCCGCACATCGGCGATTTTTATCGCAGATAAACATTGCTATTATCGCAGAAAAGTCAGCGATATTCATGTATTATCGAGCAAATGCTCTTAGCCATGTTATCCACCTCCCATTGGATAACATGGCTAATTACTGCTCAGGGCAGGTGTTAGATTTTGGAGATATTCGCGCTTAGCGCGAATATCTCCAAAAGTTGATAATAGAAGGTAGCGATGTTAGGGACTGTTTCCAGTCGCTAACATCTTGGCACGCCACTTAGCATGTCATTAGTGATAAGTATCACTGACATGCAAAGCGGGGCCCAAGATGGTCGCTATCTCCTTTTAGCTGTCACTAACTGGTGTTAGCGACAGCTTGGTAATAGGGAGATAATTTTTGTTTAGAGACAAAAATTATCGCCGCACATCGGCGATTTTTATCGCAGATAAACCTTGCTATTATCGCAGAAAAGTCAGCGATATTCATGTATTATCGAGCAAATGCTCTTAGCCATGTTATCCACCTCCCATTGGATAACATGGCTAAGAACTGCTCAGGGCAGGTGTTAGATTTTGGAGATATTCGCGCTTAGCGCGAATATCTCCAAAAGTTGGTAATAGAAGGTAGCGATGTTAGGGACTGTTTCCAGTCGCTAACATCTTGGCACGCCACTTAGCATGTCATTAGTGATAAGTATCACTGACATGCAAAGCGGGGCCCAAGATGGTCGCTATCTCCTTTTAGCTGTCACTAACTGGTGTTAGCGACAGCTTGGTAATAGGGAGATAATTTTATCTCCGCTTTCAAGGCTTTTAAAGCCAAAAAAGCGGAGATAAACCCCCTTGATAATATGCCCCACGATTCCTTGGGGGTTTCAGCTGACAGGGCTTGGTATTGTGTTACATGGTAATTTTTCCAGGAAACGTCAGAGGGTCGATGCAGGGGTTCTAGAAGAGGTGATAAACCATTTAAGCCTCATGAACAAGCGCATGGTCTTTTAAAGATTTGTGAAGTACTCGGAGCGGCGGTGTGTGTGTGTGCCCTCTTTCAGGAGCGGGCGGGGGGGCACTGCCAGCAACTTGCCAGGTCAGGTAGTGTTCAACACGTGCATCACCCTTTCTCTGCTTGCTATTGCGCTCCATGCTTCGGAAAGGTAAGAAAAAGAACGTGCATTTGAGTTTGAAATGTCCGATCCTGCAGCAGCACACTTCCAAAGCCCACACATGACAATAACCCGATTCAAGGCCCCATTCACCCGTTTTTAAAAAAAATAGATAACACTCCCACAAAGTAAGGTTATAAAACTTTATTAACTATTAACTTTAATGAACGGAACAAAAACTAAAAACATTTAAACATTTCTCAACACAAAAAGCAACAATGGTTAGAAGCTGTCTTTTGTGCGAATAGTCCCAAGGCATCACAACGTGCAGAGTTCTGGACGGCACCCAGGTGATGTCGCCTGGGTGCCGCACTGGTTTAGGGATCCTACAATGCAGCACAGAAAAACAGCGTGGGGCGTCCCGGGTGGTGCGGGGGGAGGCCTCGTCAGTAGCGGTCTGTGTCCAGTGTCACATGGCTGACACAACATGTACGACAGGCACCCAGGTGATGTCCAGTAAACTGCCGCACTGGTTTTGGTATCCTACAATGCTGCTCCGAAAATTGGCGTGCGGCGGCCCGGGCCTCCCCAGGTGGCGGCCATCTAGCTGAGTTGCGCCCGCTCTTGCGGCTACAGCGTCTCGCTCACCATGTTGTTGAGTTGCTCCCACTCTTGCAGTGCAGCGATAGGCGGCTGCCACATGGCTCTTAAAATGGCGGACGGCTCCTCGGTTTTAGGCCTGGTCCACTGAAATGGCCCTGGGACACTTTGGAACTCGGACGCTTGCCTGCTAGGGCTTGGGCTCCATTCTCGAAAAGCGTCCCCTCAGCCGTGAAGATTCTACAAAAGTCTTGGGGGCCCCCGACTCCCGCAGGCTTCCGGTGGGGAGCGGCTGCCATGATTGCTCGCGGAATGACCACGACGGAGCCACGAGATGGTGGTGCTCTCATGCTGACGCCAGCTTCAGTCTGAATGATCCAGAAACAAGGTGGGGCTTTCATCGTTTGGGAAAAAAAAATGTTCTAAACCAATAAGAAAGTGTTATTTTTAGGTCATATGACCAAGCCTTCCATCTTTAGGAAACCAAAAGTAAAATGAACCAATGAAAAGTTTTATAAACAAGTCACATGACCTGTTATGGGGCATAGGGCTACAAAAAGTGTAGAAAATCCGTTGGCACGTGAGGCGGCGTCAGTAGCGGACCGATGTGCGAATAGGCCGAAGGCAGCACAACGGGCCGAGATCCGGATGGTCCCGAGGTGGTGTCCAGCAAATTGCCGCACTGGTGTGGCCATCCTACAATGCTGCGCCGAAAGACGGCGTGTCCAGCTGAGTTGCGGTCACTGTTGCGGTACAGTGACTCGAACGCGCCGAGATCCGGATGGCACCGAGGTGGTGTCCAGCAAATTGCCGCACTGGTGTGGCCATCCTACAATGCTGCGCCGAAAGACGGCGTGTCCAGCTGAGTTGCGGTCACTGTTGCGGTACAGTGACTCGAACGCGCCGAGATCCGGATGGCACCGAGGTGGTGTCCAGCAAATTGCCGCACTGGTGTGGCCATCCTACAATGCTGCGCCGAAAGACGGCGTGTCCAGCTGAGTTGCGGTCACTGTTGCGGTACAGTGAGTCGAACGCGCCGAGATCTGGATGGCCCCGATGTTGTGTCCAGCAAGTTGCTGCACTGGTGTGGCCATCCTACAATGCTGCGCCGAAAGTCGGCGTGGGGTGCCCCGTTGGCTTATGAGGTGATGTCAGTAGTGGACCGATGTGTGAATAGGTCGGAACCAGCACAAGGCGCCAAGATCCGAATGGCAAGTCCTGGATGTTGAGTGCCTCAGTTGAGAGTTCTGAGCAGTGCTTGTAAGATTGTCTGAAGCTTATTTGCACCTGCTGCAGCTTCACTATTGCCCTTGTGTGGCCAAAGGTCGCATATGACATAGGCGGCCGGCTCCCGAGGTCCGGCGGAACTTTTTGCCTTTTCCTTTCTGCTTCTTTTCCTACAATCCGTTTCATCTGAAGACACGACCAGGTCCCTGAATGTGTGCAGGGGGACGCTATTGATTGAATGAAAATGGCGGCTTGACACAAAGCTGACTCAAGCGTTACTGTTGGTGCTATACAGACAAAAATTGGTTTTCAGTTTGTACATTCTTCAGGTTTTTTTTTTCCATCCAAGTCTGATTGAGAGTTTGTAGAAAAATGGCTTCAGATTTTCCACATACTACTCTTCAACATTCTTCCTAAATGTAACAATGTGAAACTAACTAGGAGAACGGCTGTTTCTGTTTCCTTTCAAAATGCTGCCAACAATATTTTCTGAATGGAAGACACCATCTTGTAGCATAAAGGGCCGAAAGGGGTTCTGGTCTGGCCGATGGTTGGTGGAGACATTTTGACTATATCTTGGACCTGCCCGGCCTCGCCCAAAATGGCGCCGGTATAAATGGGACTCGTAACTCCGTGCCCGCAAATGTATATCTAGAAAATGTTATTGTAAGTGGCCCTGTTCTATTTTAATTACAAAATGTATGTCCACCGATTCCGCAACTGTTAGACACCTTAGTTCTTGCAACCTAATGGCCCGCTCGTTACGTTCCTCTACAGTGTAAATGTCTCCTCATCATATACGATTTCAGTTTGCTCCGTGGCCGGCCCACGTGGTTATAGGCCCGTATTTGTATACTGACATTTTCACAATAAAGGTTTTTAAAACAAAACACGGTAGTAGTATTTACATTGGTAAAGTTTTTACTTTTAGTCACTGTTTTCGAATCAGTAAAAGGCAAGTGAAATAAAGCAGTCCAATTACATGACGGATAAAAGGTATAATATGTAGGAACGCAGTAAAGATAAATGGTCAAGGGCAGTTGTGTTTTTCATGTCTGCAACATAAAGTGATCGATAAGAATCTGATAATCAGGCGTATCGGCGACTAAGACAGCAGGCCGAATCTCTTTTACTCAACGGCTCCGTCATGGAAGGAAGAAACGCCCTTTTTCTCGAAAAAGGAATATATTTTACTTGCAAGACAGTTGTAAATTTTCCGGGAAAGTACATTAGCCTGGAATATTATAACATATGTTTGAAAAAAAAATATTGTTCGAAAACAATAAAAAGCGTAATTTTTAGGTCATATGACCAAGCTTTTCATCATTAAATTAACAAAAGTAAAATGAACCAATGAAAAGTTTTATTAACAAGTCACATGACCTGTTATGCTTACGTTACGCGCTGCGCGCCGCGCCTCGGATCACTTCCGGGTGCGCTAATGCGGCGTGTCATAAAACGCATTACGCGACAACGTAGGTCAAGAATATAGTCTAAATGTCTCCACCAACCAGCGTTCAGAACACAACCCCTTTCAGCAGTCCAAAAAGTTCTGTTAAATGACAACAGAGGGGACAGGCAACAAGAACCATCAGTCAAAGAGGGGAGGGCAAGTTCTTCTCTTCCGGGTCATGTTGGGGCGCTACCGGAACTGATCGAATTGGTAGTCTACAGTGTTTCTGGATGTTTCAGACTAAAGCTGGCGTCAGCATGAGACCACTACCATCTTGTAGCTCCGTCGTGGCCATTCCACGAGCAATCATGGCAGCCGCTCCCCACCAGAAGCCTGCGGGAGTCGGAGGCCCCCAAGACTTTTGTAGAATCTTCACGGCTGAGGGGACGCTTTTCGAGAATGGGACCCAAGCCCTATCAGGGAAGCGTCCGAGTTCCAAGGTGTCCCAGGGCCATTTTAGTGGACCAGGCCCAAAACCGAAGAGCCGGCCGCCATTTTGAGAGTCCTTTGGCAGCCGCCTATCGCTGCACCGCAAGAGCGGGCGCAACTCAACTACATGGTGAGCGAGACGCTGTAGTCGCAAGAGCGGGCGGTAAACAGCTGAATGGCGGAAGAGGCACAGTGTAGCAAAAGCGGGCGGAATGGCAACTAAAACGATAAAGGGGCGCCCCACTACAGCTTGTCTTCAGGTCAAACGGATTGTGGGACAAGGTCCAGAATTGAAGAGTCATCAAAAGGCAAAAAGTTCCGCCGGACCCCGGGAGCCGGCCGCCTATGTCGGGGGCGATCTCAGGCTGCACCAGTGCTATAAGACTTGGGGAGGGTGTCGGAGCCAAGCGTCTTCTCCGAGTCCATGGCCATCACACCGCCCCTCAGGGGCCTCCGTCAAGCTGTTTAGGAAGGTAACATATCACATTGTTTTCTAATGCAGTCAGGTCCACAAACGACACTCACTTACTTTGAGAATAGTGAAGCTGCAGTAGGTGGAAATAAGCTTCAGACAGTGTTACAAGCACTGCTCAGAACTCTTAACTATGGCACCCAACATCCAGAACTTATGCTATTTGAGAATGGCAGTGACATCGAAGCATCTCAGGGACCAAAACCATTAACGTACTTTCACGTATGAAAATCTTACTTGGGGAGGGGGCAGGAGCGAAGCGTCCCCTCCCAGTCAGCGCCACCACACCGTATGTTGAAAATCTGAAGCCATCGTTCTACAAAGTCAACCAAACTTGGATTGAAAAATCTAGAAAAATGTACAAACTGAAAACCAGTTTTGGTCTGCATAGCATCAGTAGCAACGCTTGAGTCAGCTTTGTGTCAAGCCGCCATTTTGATTCAACAAAGCACAGGCATTGAAAAAGGCTGAAATTCAGAACTCTAAACTATGGCACCCAACATCCAGGAGCTTGCCATCCGGATCTTGGAGCCTTGTGCTGTTTTCGATCTATTCACACATCGGTCCACTACTGACATCATCTTATAAACCAACGTTATGTAAATAGTTTTTTAATAAAATGTTTTACCCTGTTTCTTTGCTGGTGTGTTGTCTATATTTTTAATATTTGCATAGGGTTTGTCGTTATTTTGGGCGGGATGGGTGACGGAGGCGAGCTGTCTTGCAGCCCTCATGGTGTGGAGCTCAGTTCATCTCACTATTTTCGTATTTCTCATGAAGGGTTGTTCCTAATATTTCTATTTTAGCGAGGTCAAAAAGAGATCCAATTAGTGGCCTACTGATTTTGCTCGATTACTTTTATTTTTTTACACGATTTTTCACTATCTGCAAAGACTAAACAGAGTATTGCGACTTTGTGCTTGTTTGTAAATAGAGAATGATCCAAAGAGAACCAATTCTAAAACAGTAAATGCTTGGACAACAATCAATCAAATGGAGAGACAAGCAGGCACGACGGATTACAACGGGGGCAAAGGCTTGCGTTAACTACCGTTCACTATCTGCAAAGAGAGAGTACTACTAAGACAAAAGAGGGGAGGGGGGGGGTGCAGCGTTCAAAGCACATCAGCGTGCATAAATACGAAAATGTTTTTATCTATCACGTACTTGACATTTTAAAGCTTTTCATATTTGCTATTAAAAAACCAATGAAATTCATAGAAAAAACCATAGGTTATAGTGGATATATAGTTAGGAATTTGCATTTACAAAACCTTGAAAATTCAATGAAAAAACCATTGGTTTTAGGCCATATATAGTTAGGGATTTGCATTTACAAAACCTTATTTTACTCGCATAAAACCATTGAAATTCCATATATACTTATAAGCGCTAACTATATATCGCGCACCCGCAATCCACTGCTGATGATGTCACATATTACATCATTCATGACATGGTTAGTGACATCACTGATGACATCACTGATGACATCTCAAATGACATCACTGATGACATCACTGAAAACATCTCATTTGACATGACTGATAACATCACTGATGATATCATTCATGTGATAATACGATGAACCTCTTCAGACTCTAATATAACCTTAGATACAATCAGTGTAAACAGACACTCACAGACTGTCACTCATCCATGGAGTTACTCACACACCTAGTCAGTCATGCAAAGAATCAATCACACCTCCATTTCCTCAACTATACAGTTATACAAACTTTACTTATTCAAACATATACTAACACATATTTACTCTCTTATACAATCCCTGATACAAGTTCACAATGATCCATACAGCCACTCACACATTCACTGGCTCTTATGCACAGTTATTTATATATGTCAACTCTCACATGTACTGTGTTTTACATATGTACTTACTTTGACATGTAGCACTGAGATATCCATTCACTCACCAATACACTCATGCACACAGTCAACCGCCCATACAGCTGTTTCCACATGCACTTTTGAATCTATACATCTAGTGAATTAACTACTCACACATCTATGTACAGAGTCACACACCTCCCAGCCACCCATACACACACACTCAGTCTCCCATACAAATACTTGGACAACCAATCAATAACCCATACAGTTACTCATATAGCTACGAATCAACATATGCAGCAGTTTGTAGAACAACAGATATAATGATGCACAAATTAAAACAGTTTAGTCACTAACCCATGCACTCAGTGAGACACATTTAATCACTCACTCAATCAGTCAGTCATGCACCTACTAAATCCTTCATCCAGACACTTATACATCCACTCATTCTTCAATATGTAAAACATATTTTAACTTTACAGAAACATACAGTCACTGGATGTTGTCATCAGTGATGTCATCAGTGATGTCATTTGAGATGTCATCAGTGATGTCATCAGTGATGTCACTAACCATGCCATGAATGATGTAATATGTGACATCATCAGCAGTGGATTGCGGGTGCGCGATATATAGTTAGCGCTTATAACTATATATGGAATTTCAATGGTTTTATGCGAGTAAAATAAGGTTTTGTAAATGCAAATCCCTAACTATATATGGCCTAAAACCAATGGTTTTTTCATTGAATTTTCAAGGTTTTGTAAATGCAAATTCCTAACTATATATCCACTATAACCTATGGTTTTTTCTATGAATATATATATATATAGGTATATATAGTTAGGATTTTTTCTCTATGGGATTTTTGAAAATTCTATGTCTAATAACTTTGGCGTTTGTGGACGGAATTGGCTGAAATTTTCAGGAAAATGGAACATTTTGTTTCTGAGTAGCCCCTAAAAATTTGGGGGGGTTTCGTCAAGGGGGGGGCGAGAAAAAAGGGGGGTCCCAAAACGCGTTTTTCCCATGTTAATTTCCATAGGGCGGTTGGCCTCACTTTTAGCTCGAACGGCTGAATGGATTTTAACAAAACTTGGCAAAATTGTAGGGACTGTTAGCCCGATGTGCCTTTGCTAGGTCTCAATATATGTGCTCCAGTGGATTTTGAGAAATTAACGTTCAAAAAAAGATATATATCTGTAACAGCGCTCCGGGCAGCGCTCCGGTTCGCGTACTTGACGCGTAACGGATCTTTGCGAAGCGAAGCTGATTGGCTCTCCGGTGTCTGTCAACATTCTAAACAGTTCGGAGCGGCCGCCATCTTGTCTCTCGGTAGGATCGAGAGACAAGAGGAGGCCAAAACAAAGGGGGAAATGAAGGAAAGGGGGCAAGGTAGACCCCTTCTGACCCCCTAGCATTGATGAGGGGGATATTATAGAGCCACGCGGGGCAAAAAAAAAAAAAAAAATTGCGATTTTTTTGCCGTAGAGACGCGTTTTGGTACGCGAACCGGGCAGCTAACCGGCAGCGTAACGGGAGTTTAAGGGGTAGCTGATTGGCTGTCAACATTGTAAACAGTCCGGAGCGGCTGCCATCTTGTCTCTCTGTAGGATCGAGAGACAAGAGGTGGTGAAAAACGAAGGGGGAAATGAAGGAAAGGGGGCAAGGTAGACCCCTATATATATATATAGGTATATATAGTTAGGATTTTTTCTCTATGGGATTTTTGAAAATTCTATGTCTAATAACTTTGGCGTTTGTGGACCGAATTGGCTGAAATTTTCAGGAAAATGGAACATTTTGTTTCTGAGCAGCCCCTGAAAATTTGGGGGGGTTTCGTCAAGGGGGGGCCGAGAAAAAAGGGGGGTCCCAAAACGCGTTTTTCCCATGTTAATTTCCATAGGGCGGTTGGCCTCACTTTTAGCTCGAACGGCTGAATGGATTTGAACAAAACTTGGCAAAATTGTAGGGACTGTTAGCCCGATGTGCCTTTGCTAGGTCTCAATATATGTGCTCCAGTGGATTTTGAGAAATTAACGTTCAAAAAAAGATATATATCTGTAACAGCGCTCCGGGCAGCGCTCCGGTTCGCGTACTTGACGCGTAACGGAACTTTGCGAAGCGAAGCTGATTGGCTCTCCGGTGTCTGTCAACATTCTAAACAGTCCGGAGCGGCCGCCATCTTGTCTCTTGGTAGGATCGAGAGACAAGAGGAGGCCAAAACAAAGGGGGAAATGAAGGAAAGGGGGCAAGGTAGACCCCTCCTGACCCCCTAGCATTGATGAGGGGGATATTATAGAGCCACGCGGGGCAAAAAAAAAAAAAAAAAAAATTGCGATTTTTTTGCCGTAGAGACGCGTTTTGGTACGCGAACCGGGCAGCTAACCAGCAGCGTAACGGGAGTTTGAGGGGTAGCTGATTGGCTGTCAACATTGTAAACAGTCCGGAGCGGCTGCCATCTTGTCTCTCTGTAGGATCGAGAGACAAGAGGTGGTGAAAAACGAAGGGGGAAATGAAGGAAAGGGGGCAAGGTAGACCCCTCCTGACCCCCTAGGATTGATGAGGGGGATATTAAAGTGCCCCGCGGGGCAAAAAGAAAAAAAAAAAAAAAAAGCGATTTTTCGCCGTAGAGGCCCGTCCCGCTACGCGAACCGGGCAGCTAACTGGGCAGCTAAACGGCAGCGTAACGGGAGTCTGAGGAGAAGCTGATTGGCTGTTAACATTGTAAACAGTCCGGAGCAGCCGCCATCTTGTCTCTCGGTGGGATCAAGAGACAAGAGGTGGAAAAAAAAAGGTGTAAATGAAGGAAAGGGGTAAGGTAGACCCCTCCTGAACCCCTAGGATTGATGAGGGGGCTATTAAAGTTCCCCGCGGGGCAAAAGAAAAAAAAAATTGCGATTTTTCGCGGTAGAGGCGCTTCCCGGTACATTAACCGGGCAGCTAACCGGCAGCGTAACGGGAGTCCGACATATTGTGTTTTTGGAGCGTTTGTTTGCATACCGGGTAGCGTTCCGGTAAGCGTAACAAGGGGAAAATCAAGAGAAACAGTAAAATAAAATTTAAAGGAGTAGATTTCCACCAAACTTGGCAAAATTGTAGGGACTGTTTGTTTGATGTGCCTTTGCAAGGCCTCAAGATATGTGCACGTGTGGATTTTGTCTACTTAAGGTTAAAAAAAAATATATATATCTGTAAGCGTGCTCCGGCGCGCTTACGTTACGGGTTTTGCTTGCACTGCAGAGACGATATGTCACGGTTATGCGATGCGTCATGAGGCGTCTCACGGGCTACGTGATACGTCATGTAATAAAGAATATATTTTACAGCTATAGATATTAGCTTTTAAAAAACCAATGAAATTCACTGAAAAAACCATAGGTTATAGACCATATATAGTTAGGAATTTGCATTTACAAAACCTTGTAAATTCACTGAAAAAACCATAGGTTATAGACCATATATAGTTAGGGATTAGCATTTACAAAACCTTATTTTACTCGCACAAAACCATTGAAATTCCATATATAGTTAGTTGCACTAACTATATATCGCGCCCGCAATCCACTGCTAATGATGTCACATATTACATCATTCATGACATGGTCAGTGACATCACTGATGACATCACTGATGACATCTCAAATGACATCACTGATGACATCACTGATGACATCTCAAATGACATCACTGATGACATCACTGATGACATCTTATTTGACATTACTGATCACATCACTGATGATATCATTTATGTGATAATACAATGAACATCTTCAGACTCTAATATAACCTTAGATACAATCAGTATAAACAGACACTCACAGACTGTCACTTATCCATGGAGTTACTCACACACCTAGTCAGTCATGCAAAAAATCAATCACATCTCCATCTCCATTTCCTCAACTATATAGTTATACACACCTTACTTATTCAAACATATACTAACATATATTTACTCTCTTATACAATCCCTGATACAAGTTCACAATGATCCATACAGCCACTCTCACATTCACTGGCTCTTATGTTCAGTTATTTATATATGTCAACTCTCACATGGACTGTGTTTTACATATGTACTTACTTTGACATGTAGCACTGAGATATCCATTCACTCACCAATACACTCATGCACACAGTCAACTGTCCATACAGCTGTTTCCACATGCACTTTTGAACCCATACATTTAGTGAATCAACTTCTCACACATCTATGCACAGAGTCATACACCTCCCAGCCACCCACACACATACTCAGTCTCCCATACAAATACTTGGGCAACCATTCAATAACCCATATAGTTACTCATATAGCTACTGATTTAAACATGCAGCAGTTTACAGAACAACAGATATAATGATGCACAAATTAAGACAGTTTAGTCACCAACCCATGCACTCAGTGAGACACATTTAATCATTCTCTCATACAGTCAGTCATGCACCTACTAAATCCTTCATCCAGACACTTATACATCCACTCATTCTTCAATATGTAAGACATATTTTAACTTTACAGAAACATACAGTCACTGGGTGCTGTCATCAGTGATGTCATCAGTGATGTCATTTGAGATGTCATCAGTGATGTCATCAGTGATGTCACTGACCATGTCATGAATGATGTAATATGTGACATCATTAGCAGTGGATTGCGGGTGCGCGATATATAGTTAGTGCAACTAACTATATATGGAATTTCAATGGTTTTGTGCGAGTAAAATAAGGTTTTGTAAATGCTAATCCCTAACTATATATGGTCTATAACCTATGTTTTTTTCAGTGAATATATATATATATATATATATGACGAAAATTCTTCCAACAAAAGAAGACAGAGGCCGGAGGGGAGTTCTGAAGGAACAGCTTGCTTTATTGAGGGTGATGCCAGCAGCGGCGAATGCATTTCGGTCAACAGACCTTCCTCAGCGCCCAGTACTGTGTCCTTTCCAAGCAAAGCTCCTCCTGCGTGAAATACTTGACTGCACTACTTGCTCCTCCCCCTTAAGCTGTAGGCACACCTGAGCAGCTCCAATTCCATCCTCGGAACTGCAATTCCCAGCATGCACAGTCTCGGCAAAACCTAGTCGGTGGCGTGAGGGTGAGTTTCAAGACAATAGGTCCGTGCTCGTCACAGGTGAGTTGGCAGGGACTGTTCACACCGCCCCCAATGTTGCAGTCATTTCTCTTTGTCCCCTCGCTCCTGCCATGGCCATTTCCCTAACGCTGACATATATATATATATATATGCCGCACTCAGCCAGCAATCAGTAACGTTCTTGGAAACTGAATTGTATATAAGGAATCGACAACTGGAAACAAAAGTACACCGCAAAAGTACTGCGGGAAACAGCATTTTACATGTGGCTAGTGCACACCCTGCACATCTTGTTTCCAGCATCCCCTACGGGGAAATGTTGCGTATGAGAAGAGTTTGCAGTAACCCCATTGACCTAGAGAAAGCTCAACAGGAGAGTAGAGATCGCTTTTTAGACAGGGGCTATACAGAACAATCTATTGAGAGAGCTAGGATCAAATCTATGACCAAAACTAGAGAGGAACTCCTAACTAGAAAGGACAATAGAACTACGACAGCTATCATGCAGGTTGAAGGGAACAGGCTAACTGAGAAGGAAAAAACTTTTAGAATCATCACAGGCTATAACAGGCAGCACATAGATATTTACAGGATTGTAAATAAAAATTGGTCTATTGTAAAAAGTGATCCAATTATTGGAGCGAGTCTACCCAAGAGGGTGCCATTAACATTCAGCAAAGCACCCTCCCTCAAAGACCAACTAGTTGATACCAACCCTGAGCCTATTGAAAAAACAACTTGGTGGCAGAATAATAAGGGATTCTATAGATGTAAGACCTGCAATGTGTGTACCCACGGCACAAATGTCAAGACATTTGCTGATGGGTTCAGTGGCCAATTACACCCTATATCACAAGTTTTAACATGCAAAACTGAATTTGCAATATATGTATTGCAATGTCCCTGCTCACTCAAGTACGTAGGAAGTACCAAGCTACCGGTGCATAAACGCATCCTCCAACATTTGAGGGCCATCACGAATGGAGATAACACGTATCCGGTAGCTCAGCACTTCCGCGAACACCACCAAAGTGTCAATACCTCTTTAAAATATTTTGTCATTGATGCGGTCAAGCCCACTAGAAGGGGTGGAGACAGGGAAGCTGTGCTACGCAAATTGGAGACCCGTTACATCCTCCTGCTCGACTCAAAGGCCCCTGGAGGATTAAATGTGACTGAAGACCTGTACACATGTCTCCCATAGTTGTAATATCCTCATGTCCTGCACTGGCCCTTGACACATTATGATTAATGTGAGCCTAAAGTACACAGATGTGTTCCGGCTGGGACACAACATTGTTGGATCGGAGTTGGATGACCTATGTTCTATCAAGCAATTTAGCACTTTAAGCAAGTTAAAAAGAATTACATCTGATCCATTGAATATTGTTATTGCTGATGTCTAAAAGAATCAGGTTTCTTTTAATGAAGGGCTAAAGTCATCTAGGAGACCAGATGGGCCCTTAAACCCGGTTGGTCTTCCTCTGATGACTTTACTAAATATTTTAATCACACTATGAGAAAATTTTACTTATAGGACACTTAACGTGGCATATAGTATGATAGAATTGTGAATTTTAAATATGGGCTTTTTTATCCAATTTTTTAATTAAAAAATGATTATTAAGTTTTATCATTTTACAGATTATGAATTTATGATGACTTTTATACTATCATGTATTCCTTTTTCAAAAATTCGAGAAAAGAGATCCTGTGAGTTTTGCTGTTATTTGCACATATTTATTATTATCTGCACTTTAAAGGCTATCAACTGAGATAACAAGCTATTTTGCACAACTGCGTATTTTGCACAGGAATCTAACTAGAACATGAATTGAAGTACCTTAATGTGTAGCAACACAATTGCACTGATTTAATCTCTACTGAATTAGGATGATAGGAAATCATATACATCAAACAGCATTTATATGATTGACTTGATTACTGGTATTTAACCGTGATTCTTTTTTGAGTTAAAAAATTACCCATATTATGTTATTTAAATCCACAACAAATGTCGTTTTTAATGCAGATAGAATGATAATCAGAAATAATTAATAGTGAGTTTACAATGTATTAATCTCTGTAAACAATCAAATGTATTTCTCTGCATTTTGAGTTTGCCTCAAGTATTTTGTCCATGTCTATTATCAGCCCGACCATGTGACGTAACTCAAACCTATTGCCAGCACTTTAAATGGGCGTCCTCAACATTTGAATGTTGTCATGTGAGCAAGGCTCCTCGGAGCCGAAACGTCATGCGGCTGAATTTGCACAAATAAAGACTTTCAGCACTTACTTGGCATGTGTCCGTCCTGTTTCTGTAGCGGTGGAGAAATTCATCACCGGGTGGAGACGCGGTGTACCGGATATATACATATATATATATATATATATATATATATATATATATATATATATATATATATATATATATATATATATATATATATATATATATATATATATATATATATATATATATATATATATCGACCAAATGCAATCTCCCGAGCTCCGACCACAGCGACCCAGGAAATCACGCGGATCCAGTAATTGTAAGTACAGTTTTTTATTATTCAAAAGCTGAACCAAGCAATCTGACGCGTTTCGGGCATCCGCCCTTGCTCACAGATAGTCAGAATTGGTAATGCATGCGTTTTAAATAGTAACCACTGAGCAGTGAAAAAAGTGCATTTTTTTCTTCTTTCTTTTTTTCTTTTTTTCATCATACACCTCGTGATAATGGACAGCGAGGACAAACTACTGGTAAAGGATAGCCTAGTCTGTTTTCCAAAACGTATCTAAATGACAACAGTTCGAAAAATTCATTAACAGGTTAAAATCCATATGTTAAATTGACAAAGATAAAACCCATGATATGAAAGTTAAAAAGATTTAGAAAACTTTTTTCTATACAAAGCTTAAAATGCAAATGCCAAAGAATAGTATATAACAAATATTTATATATACAAATAGCCCTGTCCTATGTTTGATATTGATAGTGCAAAATAGCATATTAAAGTGCAAGGTGCATTTTAAAATAATAGTTGTTGTTATAACAGATGCAATTAAAAACCAGCAATAATATTATTGGTTATGTGCAAAATATGCCTAAGTGTAAACAATATAATGTTACATCTGTAACTATCAAAGTGCAAACCAGCATAGTAAGTAAACATATGACTGTAGCAGCATAGTTGTAAGGCATGGGCTCTTTGGCATCTAATCATGGGAATATCGTAGCCAAAAAATGAACTGTTGAAAGAACATATTTGTACATGGATCACAGAAAAAAACTTATTGTGTCTATGTCCTCGAATGAGTGTGCCCAAAAAAGATAAATGCAAATACCTAAATGATAAATCACCGTGAAATAATATGAAAATAATACGTGCAACAACCCAACAAGGAGACAAATTGTTGGACACGTGGAGAGGGAGCGGGGGTATAAGCCAACTAAACCCCACCACCCAAAGCGATACACAGCGAAGTGGACAAAACAGGGCTTGAGTTACAAAAACACATGTAGGTCTTCCGTATTGTTAAGACCATTCGGGGATCTACTATCTAATTCAAGAATGAAATGAGATTCCATTCTTCTCAGCATCTTTACCCTGTCCCCCCCTCTTCTGGGTTTATCTATTGCGGAGATGACAAAATATGAAAGGCACTCCAAATTGTTATTATGCATTGCCTTGAAGTGCCTGGCTACAGGGTAGGCTGGGTCGTTGTTGACAATGGCACGTAGATGCTGGAGGATCCTAACGTGTACAGGTTGTCGTGTACTGCCGACATACCTGAGTGCACATGTGCAGGTTAAAACATATATGGCAAATTCAGTCTTACAGTTGTATTGGCCCTTAATTTGAATAGGGTCTGGACTGAATGGCGTGTAGTATTGCCGAGTGCTTTTGCCAAATTTACAAGCCCTGCAAGAAGTGCAGCGTATAAAGCCAGATCTAGTTTTCAACCATTCCTGCTTTTTTCTTAATTCAGGAAATTCATGGCAAACGTGGGATCTGAGAGAGGGACCCTTCCTAAAGGTGACAATGGGAACTTCTGCTAATTGGGGTTTGAGTACAGGGTCTGTAGCAAGGACTGGCCATCTTTTAGACAGAATAGATTTTATTTGCCTTGCCTGTCTGCTATATGGTGTGAGGAACCTAGGGTTAGTGGTATCCTCATCTGAAGTGCAAGATGTATTAGCACTTCTGTTGGTTACAAGTAAGGAAGCACGGGATCTAGTCCTGGCTTTGGCCATGGCTGTTGTAAGGACTGATTCACGATACCCCCTAGCACGAAACCTCGCCAAAGCTTCATTGGTGCAAGATACCAAATCAGAGTCTGTACTGCAGATTCTCTTAATTCTTAAGAGTTCACCTAGGGGAATGTTGTCTACCACATGGCGCGGATGTGCACTGCTGGCGTGCAAGATACTGTTGCCAGCAGTAACTTTACGATGTAATTTGGTGGTAAGCCGGCCATTGTGGATCTGGATTTTAACATCCAGAAATTCTGCCTCACATTCACTGATAGAACTAGTGAATTTCAGATTTACATTATTCACATTGATAGAATCAATGAACAGTTGTGCACTGAGTTTATCACCCTGCCATAACAAAAAAACGTCATCAATATAACGTAACCAAAGTAAAACATGATCAGAATAAATTTGTGCATGTTGCCGCCTGAGGACATGTTCCTCCCACCAGCCCACGTGCAAGCACGCGTAGCTGGGAGAGAAACATGCCCCCATTGCGACCCCACGCCTTTGCAGATATAGATCACTCCCAAAAAGAAAGAAATTGTTGTTGAGACACCAGGATGTAAGCTCGATCAATACTTTGTTGTGTTGATAACAATTTATGGGTCTTTTACCAAGAAAAAACTCTAGAGCCTTGATACCACATACATGCTCTATACTGGTATAGAGCGACTCTATGTCCAAAGTGATCATGAGCATTTGTTCAGTCCACTGGATGTTTTGAATTTTGGCCAGGAAATCACCAGTGTCTCTAACATATGTGGGTAATTCTTGGACCATATATATATATATTCAGCTCCAAAGTTACCCACAGGTTTGAGGAAGCACTCGGGCAGCAGCAGTGCTCGGCAGACCACACACGCAGCAGGAGCAATCACGATGGGGCTTATGAAGTGGCCTATCAGAAGGCAGTTAAAACAATAAATGTAGTGTGGGCTAAACTGCTGTTTCTTTTGTGGGACTAAGCCTATGAGGAAGGAAGTTTTCCGAAACGCGTATATAGATATATATATATATATATATATCTATATATATATATATATATATATATATATATATATATATATCTATATATATATATATAATATATATATATATATTCAATGAAAAAACCATTGGTTATAGAACATATATAGTTAGGAATTTTCATTTACAAAACCTTATTTTACTCGCATAAAACCATTGAAATTCCATATATAGTTAGATGCGCTAACTATATATCGCGCACCCGCAATCCACTGCTGATGATGTCACATATTACATCATTCATGACATGGTCAGTGACATCACTGATGACATCACTGATGACAACTCAAATGACATCACTGATGACATCTCAAATGACATCACTGATGACAACTCAAATGACATCACTGACAACATCACAGATGACATCATTCATGTGTTAATAAGATGAACCTCTACAGACTCTGATATATCCTTAGATACACTCAGTGAAAACAGACACTCACAGATTGTCACTCATCCATGGAGTTACTCATACACCTAGACAGTCATGCAAATAATCAAACACACCTCCAATTCCTCAACTATACAGTTATACACACCTTACTTATTGAAACATATTCTAACACATATTTACTCTCTTATATAATCCCTAATAAAAGTTCACAATGATCCATACAGCCACTCACACATTCACTGGCTCTAATGCACAGTTATTTATATATGTTAACTCTCACAAGTACTGTGTTTTACATATGTACTTACTTTGACATGTAGCACTGAGATATCCATTCACTCACCAATACACTCATGCACACAGTCAACCGCCCATACAGCTGTTTCCACATGCACTTTTGAACCCATACATCTAGTGAATCAACTGCTCACACATCTATGCACAGAGTCATACACCTCCCAGCCACTCACACACATACTCAGTCTCCCATACAAATACTTGGGCAACCAATCAATAACCCATATAGTTACTCATATAGCTACTGATCAACACATGCAGCAGTTTACAGAACAACAGATATAATGATGCACAAATTAATACAGTTTAATCACTAAACCATGCACTCAGTGAGACACATTTAATCACTCCCTCATACAATCAGTCATGCACCTACTAAATCCTTCATCCAGACATTTATACATCCACTCATTCTTCAATATGTAAGACATATTTTAACTTTACAGAAACATACAGTCACTGGATGTTGTGATCAGTGATGTCATCAGTGATGTCACTGACCATGTCATGAATGATGTAATATGTGACATCATCAGCAGTGGATTGCGGGTGCGCGATATATAGTTAGCGCATCTAACTATATATGGAATTTCAATGGTTTTATGCGAGTAAAATAAGGTTTTGTAAATGAAAATTCCTAACTATATATGTTCTATAACCAATGGTTTTTTCATTGAATTTTCAAGGTTTTGTAAATGCAAATTCCTAACTATATATGTTCTATAACCAATGGTTTTTTCATTGAATTTTCAAGGTTTTATAAATGCAAATTCCTAACTATATATGGACTATAACCTATGGTTTTTTCTGTGAATTTCATTGGTTTTTTAAAAGCTAACATCTGTAGCTGTAAAATGTATTCTACTTTAAAAACCAAAATATATTTTAGATGTTTATTGATAATTTTAATTGAAATATTTTTTTTCTTCACTTCCGGTAAGCGAACCGGGAAGCTTTCCGTTAGCTCATCTTGATGCCGCGATCTAGTACGCGAACCGGTAAACGTTACGTTAGCGGGACTGTGATGCGTCGCGGAAGCGCGACGTATAATTGTCGCGAATGCGTCTTATGACGCGCCGCTTTAGCGCTCCCGAAAGTGCTCGGGACCGCGAACCGGAAACGATGCGGGACGCGGCGCGCACCGCGTAACGTGAGCGGAACAAGTCATGTGACTTGTTTATCGAAGTTTTCATTGGTTCATTTCACTTTTGGTTTCCAAATGATGTATGACTAGGTCATGTGACCTAAAAATAACACTTTTCATTGGTTCCGAACTTTTGCTTTTCCAAAATCACGTAAACCCCTTCTTCTTTCCTCACTCTGACTTTCATCTTGGTGAGAGAAAGACCATTTTCCATTTTGATTACAATGGCTTCTATCTTTGCTTCAGCTGGTGGACCCCCACCACCACCTCAACCTCCTCATGACAAGAGAGGACCACCATCTCAATTCATCTCAAACAGAGAGGAAGAAGAAGACGACTTAGAAGAAGAGGACACTGATGAACCTGAATTTATTCCGGAGTTGCGTGTTTCCAGAAGGAAAACAAGTTTCATTTGGCAATTTTTCTCAATTCCTCGAGGGGAGAAGAAAGTTAATGCCAAATATGCCACCTGCCTAATTTGCAAAAAAAGATTATCTCGAGGCACAGAGAAAAAGTATAGTATGGGCAACTATACTATGCATCGCCATATGGTCAGGTGGCATCCATTAAATTACAGCCGGGCAGAGTTAAGGGATCTGCAAGATAATCCCCCGACAACTCCTGTGGCCAAATCAACTTCTAATATAAATTTGACTGTAAGAGAGGCACAGGAAACTGTGCCAAACATACAGCCAAACTTCAAGCACATGAAGTTTACGTGCATACATTGTGGTGCTATGCTCTCATGTGGCAACATGAGCGTAAACTTAATAAACTTGGTGTATGATAACCATAACTGCCCTAACCCACCCAAGCAGTAATTTTTTCTTTGCTCCTGTTGAGCCCTTTTCGATGCCTGTTTTTTTGTTGTTTCCCCTCCATGAAAAACACAAAAAAAACATAAAACTGTTCTAAAAATACAAAAAAAACAAAAAATGTTCAGAAAATAAAAAAAAATTAAAAAAACAACAAAAACATTAAAAAAAAGTTCTTTTCAGAACTACCTCCCCTTTCAAATATAATTGCTAGAATGTTTAACACTCTAGCAAGCTCTATTTCTTTTGGTTCGCTTCAAGTTCGCTGACCGGTTCGCGAACTTGAAGCAAACCAAAAAAATATTTTTTTAAAAAAAAGAAGAGTTAGTATAAGGGAAGTAAACAAAGAGTAATGTTCAAAGAAAGACAGCTATAGAGAGTAAATCAGAGATAGTGTCAGTGACATCATCAGCAGTGCATTGCGGGTAAAAAGAGTAGAAAACATTTACCTTATAATTCTTGTTACCTTTTTTAAATATTTTTTCATACTTTCAATCTGTAAAAGAGAAAACATACATTTCCAAAAATATTACTACATGTATTTAAAAATTACAAAAGAAAAGGGAAAAGGTTGAAGAAGAAACACTTTTTCAACAATTTTGACATTTACAGAAGCCTCTGCTTCTCTACGTCCCCTACACAATCCTAAAGATATATATTTTAAATAAACAGTATCTTCATGCTGATGAACTGAGACCTATTTTTGAACATGGTACTTCTTTTGCACTGCTGATGTCTCACAATAGTAATGCAATAGCAGCGCAAAAAAGATGTAAAGCCATCATAAAATTGTCTCTAATATTTTAAATGATAGTTTCAGGATGCAAATAAGATGTGTGCTTTGAAGAGCTTTCTTTGAGGTGAGGCCTATTCCTTTTTTTAAAAAAAACAGTACCCGGAAATACAGCACTATAAGCATTAAAATTGACACTTACAGAAGACTCAGTTTTTCCATATCTACCTCACATTTCTAAATGTATATCATAAGTACAAACAGAAGAACATTAATTATATATGTTTTATGGTTTATTTTTGCTGTTCTCAGAATGTATCAAATTTCACTTAAATCAGTGACTTGAACGTATTCATCATGTAACAGCGGGGAAAAAAAACACAATCAAAATGACTGTGTTTAAAAAACCCATACAACCTAAGAAATCTGATTTCAAAACTCCTTAAAATTAACTTACTTTCAATGACGTCGAAGGATCTCCTATGAACAGCATTCACTCTGTTGCGCTATAAATATTTTCAGCCCGCCACTTTCTGAAAGAAAACCTCCATCGATACGAAAAATATGTTACATAGAACAAAACACTTCTCTCATTCTATCACATGTTTCCACTAGGCCAAATCATGTTGCCGCGATTCGCTACTCTTGTAATTCTTCCAATCAAATCCCGACATTTTCTATTTTCGCAACTTTCTAAAAAAAAAACATTTGAGATTATTTTCACAATCCTGGACTACTAATATCTTACCCTTCTTTGTCACTCATGTTCTCCTTTTCCTATGACACTGATACTGCTTTCTATGAAGCAGACTTACTTGCATCAGGTTTATATAGTTGGATTTTTAAATTGACATTATAATTAAAAGTTTTGGACCAATAATCTAGACAGCATTGCAGACTTACATTCCCTCTACTTCATGAACCTTTTGCAATTCTTCACAGGAAATCCCGAGATTCTTTCATTAAAATTTTGGTTTTAAAAACACCAGGTAAGAATTTTTAAGGTCAAACGGCAATTTTTTTTTGAAAGTTACAACGGAATCATTGCAGAATGACCAGCCGTTTCGAGACTTTAAATAAGCAGTATAATGTCCTGATGTTGTTGAAGGACCATCGTGATAGATAATTGCTACAGTTACAAAAGTCCTTCCTGATATTGAAAGCTGAGAAGCCACAAATCTTTTTATTAAAGTTGACAATTTTGATCCATCAGGCCTACATCCTTGAATCATTAAAATGACATACTGTCCATATCTACGTATAAATAATGTTGACATCATTTCAGATTTACATTGGCTACACTCCATGTTGTGATCAGCTGCTTTTACTAGCTTATTAAAGGACACTGATTTACTGTCTGGCAAAGTTAAATATATAAATCTTTCTGAGTCTACACTAGTAGTACTTGATACCCTACAATTCTCGCAGTCATGCTGCCATTGATAAGAAAGCCCAAACAAGTGATCTACATCTACACCCTCATCTTGCAATACATCAAGCATATACATTAAAAACTCCTGACAATCTTGCTGATTATTTTCAGAGAAGTCTGTTTGCCCTGAACATTCATCTAACAGATAACGAACTTCAGAAACACTTTCTTCTTTTTTTCGATCACTGCTACATTTCTCGAAAACAGAATTCAATAAACAGCATAAAATTTGTTCTGAATTCAACAGAATCTGTTCTTTTAAACTCTCTAGTGAAAAGAGAACATTAACCACTACATTTGCATAGCAGTTGACACCAGAACTGTTTTCAAATTGAAAACCGACAACATCTTCAACAGAATCCACTTTCTTTCTGCTAACAATTTTCGGTTCATTAACTTTTAGTCTTTTTGCAACAACCTCCCTACTATTACTGATATTTCTACGTTTGCGGCCTACCACATGTTTCTCAAACAAAGGATATTGAGGCAAATGTGGCGCATACTCTCTTCTTAACCTATTGTATTCCTTAACACAATCTAGATCCGCACAAATGTTTGTGACATCACAGTCAATCAAGTACAATCCTGATAAAGTTCTTACTCGTGACAATGCCACATATGCCATACCCTCCTTGAACACAGAACTGCCAATATTCACCAATGCACTGTCTACACTTAAACCTTGCGATTTATGAATTGTTACCGCATATGCCAAGCAAACAGGAAACTGTTTACGGCGAACATATAAGTCTTTAACAAGCAAAAACCTAGCAGAACAACGACCAATTAGCTGTACTTCCTCAATGCCATCAAATTTAATTTTTAAAAATTCTATTCCATCTCTATTTCTGTACTTCTGAAAATCAACAACATTACCCATTGATCCATTTACCAGACCTCTTTCAACATGTAAATTTCTTCTCAAAATGATTCGGCAATTTAAACACACATTCAAAGTCTTTTCAAAACCCGCTGTTTTAGATATAGTCTTCTCTAATGAATCCAATTTTGATTTCAAATTTTCTGACAAAATAATTGTTGATCCCATGTGCTCTATTTTGTCAATAGCTTCAAGTTTCACAATCTCTTGCTTTTCTAAATTCAACATTTTGTTGTTGAAGATGGCACATTCTGCAAGAGTTGGCATCAAACATATTCCGGATTTCTTCTCAGTAATTTTCTGAAAAATATTCTCAGCCACAATCTCTTGTTCGGGATATAAATTTGAAAGTAATCGTGCATTCAAAGCTTCTTTTCCATGCTCGGTCACTTTTCCAATTCTAATATCTTGTAGAATATTCTTGTAATCTTCATCTTTTGCCTGACGCATATTTTCATGCAGTTCAGCATAATTGAAGTTTAACCATATATTGACGTTGCCAATGCTCCCTAGGCACTTCCTGGTATCTTCATGCGTGAGTATTTTGAACACAGGTTCTCCTTTTACTGGTGTCAGCTGCAGAAGATCTCCGAAAACAATGATGTGTTTGCCACCAAATAACACATCATATTCAGTTTTAAGTACTTCTTGCATTCTCAAATGCACAAAGGCAAGCATGATATTGGAAACCATGCTTACTTCGTCAATGATAAGTAGTTTCATTTTCCTCAAGACTCTTGAAACTTCAAAGCAAGCATCCCCAGATAACTTGTGATATTGTAATTTGTTGTCATGCTCCACCGGCAGCATCAGTAGACGATGCAAAGTAATACCTTTAATGTTATGTGCTGCAAGTCCAGTAGGAGCGGTGACAACACAAGACAGCGATGACTCAGTCCTTTCCTGCAAATAGCATGACATTGCTTTAATAAGGAAACTTTTTCCAGTTCCCGCTTCTCCACTCACATACAGTCGGACAGGCTTCAACGATGTACATGAGCACTCTTTCTTCTCATGACTTAATCCATGCTCAATTTGCTTGGTAACTTCTTCATATATTTTCCTCTGCTCAACATTGAGTTGTTTTTCCAAGTCTTCTAAGTTAACTGAATCCTCCTGAGCATGTGCCATGGCTCTTTCCACTTCATTCATAGCAGTGGCAGCTTCATTTTCGATAATAGGTCCTCCAAGTGGATCTTGACTCAATGAAACAGAACTCTGACTGTCCTGAGAACTGTCTCTGGCAATCTCGGCTGCAATCGTTGCTTCCTGCTCAATTTCCAAAGTTAGCATTTCTTGATATTTAGGAAAAGCAGGACATTCTATGGACTCCTTGGCTGCATTGAAAGAGTCTTCGTAACAGAGGAAATCTCCAAGCAGTTCCTCTTCTGCACGCCAAGGCTTGAAAAGTTGCAAAAGTGCTAAATAGAAAAACTCCTTTGTTTCTGAAGATTCGCCACTCAATTTTCGATGGTTTACTAATTGGCATTTTCTTTGCTTGACCAGGCATCCCTCACTTCCAATTACAGCATACACTCCTTTCTCAATATCTTCTTTGATGTTCCTCTTGAATATATAATTTTGTAGAACCTCATATAGACAAACATTCTCAAGGTGACTGCTTCGATTTGGATAATATGTATCCAACATGTTGGTCTTCAAAATGTCGGTACTGTTTGGTTCCTTTTCTGCCAAATATTCAATTTCCCGGACAGGTTTTAGAACCCGATTTCGCGTTGCAGCAAGACCAAGACTCGCCCAAACAATACTCCTGGATTTGGCATAGAGACTTGCTGAAGACAATCGATCTGAACATTCGTAAGCTCCGATTTCTCGATGCGACAACATCTTCAGACTGAAACTGTACAACTTCTTGCTGAGGCTCTTTTCATGGGAAATGTCCTCCCACATATCCTTCAGTTCTGTCTTTTCTTTTTTGGTGATGTAAGATGTCACATACCGAGCCACAGCCATACAGTTGTCACCCACAAACTGTATATCCATGTTAGCATTCCACATGGACAAAATCACTGGGTTGTAGTCGTTTATGTACTTGGACTCTTCGTTCCTTTTCAAATTGTATGTATTTTTGGGTGATTTCCTCGTCACATTATGTCGCAGTGAAGACATCAAACTGTTCACTTTTCCTTTAGAAATCACCGGTCGTGGAAAGTTGAAACGACATTTGGTGTAGAACTTGTCCTTGTTTCTGAATTTACGACGACAGTACTTTCCACAACGATGGCTTTGGAAACGTAAAACTTGTTCTCTTAGGCTTTTCTTCTCCGTTGCGTTTGGAACAGCACACGTAGAATACTGTTCTATGAAAGTCATCACTAAGTCATCCGGATCTGTTCCAAATTTAGGTGCATCCTTGATCCACAACAACATATGTATATGAGGAGCACCTCTTGCTTGGTACTCCTTTCTCCAGAAGAAATCCAAAACACCTCTCCAAGAGGTGGATTCTTCTTATTTGTGATGAAAGACATCATAGCTTCAAATCTATGATTGAAGTACCTGCATACATTCACAGGATCCAAAGAACACAGTTCTCCAGGTGTCTTGAATTCAATGTTTTCAATATTTCCATTTGCCTCTCGTAGAAATTCAAGTAAGTCTTCCCAGCCATACTCGGCACAGCTCAGAGTGAGGAACCATGTCGGAGTTCCTAAGTTCCTCAGCATACATTTTAAATCACCATGACGACGGTACCAGTACTCATTAGTACCACGCTGACACGCCATGAGATTAATTAAGTGAGAATCCAAAATACTGTCTTGGACATTGACTTTATGCATAAAGTCCCTTGCCGAGATATTTCGCATCTGTATACCACTTTTTAAAATGTGGTTAACTGCATATGACAGTCCAGACAGATCGCTTTCAAACAGGAGATGAAACAAATATGGAATGCATTGACGAAACCTAGGATCGTCTGCATACAATCGTAAAGTCCGGTATTCAGACGCAGGAATTTGATGAGGTCGCTCATCATATCTTCCTCCTCGACCTGTGGGAAATAGCTGTGGGAAACACCGAGCTTCCAAACTTTCCTCCCAAACACTAATGGGACTCCCTTTAGCTTGTTTCATTTGAAACAACTCAATAGCATTCCCCATGACTTCCTTGGAATGCAAAGGATGAACACTATAATGTTCATATATTTCTTCACTTTTAGAGGCCTCTACTTTCTCAATTTGGCCAGCACGCAAATCGCTATCCTCTTCATCACTTACTTCCTCTTCTGCAACATATACATTCTTATAGTACTTATTATTTGTCTTCAAATACACTGTTGCTTTTTTGACTTTCCTAACATCCACTAAATCTTGCCATATTTTCTTATTCTTTGTCGGAACCCCATTAACTAAGATAACCAGAGGTTCCTCTTCCACTTTTTCTATTCCAATTGTGTTAATGTTTTTGTTCAAATCTAGAGGCAAATAAACAACTCTTCCCTTTAATCCTCGCTGTAAATCTGCTGGAGGCAACTTCCCTGTCTTTGGCTCCATTCTTACAATAGCCTGAAAGGGATGGATACTTTGAATCAAAATACATTCATAAGTATTTAAATCCTTCAATTCAGAAGGAACCTCAACCAATTCCAGATTATTATGTACTGCCCTAGCAGGCATCTGGTTTTGGTTTAATTTATTACAACAATAAGTACACACTCGTTGATCCGATCCTAAATCAAAATAATTTTCTACCATCAAGTATGTGGCAAAATCCTTCCATTCACTATTATTTTCCCTTTCACTTTTTGCATATAAATCCACTACTTTAGTCTGATTCTTATAATAAGTGCGTCGACAACATACACAAGTGAAATTAGGCCTCTCACTTGATTTCATCTGAAAAGTGGCAATTTCCTTCTGAAAATTATCTGTACTGGAAACCTGTACATTATCTTCAACATTACCCTCTACTTCAGGGTCAATTTGAACATTCTCATCTTTACTACTAAAGTAACAAAACTCAATTTCTTCACAAATATTCTTCACATCTATTTCTGAACCATGCAAAAGAGCAGCACATAATTGTTTAAGCATAATTGCTGGACTCTTAGCATAATACAACATTCTCACTAATTTTCTCACTTTATTATGATGCACTGCTACCATCCTGAAATGATGAAAAACACTCTGGCATACTCTCCTGGAAAGACAAGCCAGTGAATGACCACGCAAACCTGTCATTTGTCTCACTCTGCAAGGATCTAAATTTTGCAACAACTTCATTTTCTGCTTCAAACTTTTCTTATTAAATGTCCGTATAAAATCACAAAGCAAATTGATGGAAACCTGTCGCACACTGCAAATAGAACTACACTTCCAGATGTACACAGGACCCTTAGGACGTCTTCCTAAAACCTCATCACTTAGCACCTCTTCTGTCTCTGTTGTCACAAGTTTTTCCTTTTCAACTGGACAACCATCCTTCACTTCATAAGCTCGACCACTGGTGTCAACTGCAAACATCAAATCATTATCCTGAAAATAACTCTCCTCATTAAAAAATGCCTCAGAACTTGAACTATGCATCCATTCTCCGGAAAAAACTTCACAAAAGTTACTACGATTTACTACTCTCTTCCATCTACTGTTTGTTTTGAAATCAGAAATTACCTTGCTTAGTTTCCTAATTCTATTGATTACCAAAATAAACAACTTCCGCTTAATTTCAAAAGCATGATCAATAATTTTCTCTACATTTTTCTTCTTCTTATAAAATGCCGCTTTCTGTTGGCCTTTTTTAATATTTCTTAATAAATTAACTATTATCCTGTTACGGAACATTCGATGTCGAATGTCCCTAAACTGTTGTTTCCTTCTACTATCATGCACAGAGTTATCTCTTCCTCTACCAATAACATTTTTGATGGGTCTTTCCTTTCCATTTAAATTACTCTTCTTTTTCTGAACTGAAACATTTTGGCGAAAAATACTTTTTTTACTAAAAATACTTTTTAAGAATGATTTTGTGCTCTTACCCGGAGCTTTCTTGGTGTTTTGATAAGTATTTGGGGAAGAGGACTGCTGCAATAAAACATCATCCTGCTGTCTTTGACGTTTTCTAGCTTTTCTTATTCTATTTTTTGTAGGCATTTTTCAAATTTAAAAAAGATCTGCAGTTGAATCTGTGGAAAAATATAATAAAAAATGTTATTAAGCACTATTACCAAACAGTAAATGAATAACAGTCATCAAAAACTTAACGTCCTACTTATTATTTAACATAGAAAATCTTTTGCACCAGCACTGCATCACAAGGACATTTTCAGTCATTTCCTCTTGAATGCAGATATACAATTGATTTATGTGCCGTGTTTATAAACGATTTTTTGAAATCAATTACATTTCTGGATATGTACTGCTAGAGCTTTATAGGTTGCTTTGGGTCATATTTATAAGGCATATGAGTGTCTATAATGTTATTTTTCCTTTTTAAATGGAAAGCGTTGTTCATGGTGCAAGTTTCTTATAAATACGCTCCCACCTGCGAAACGGAACTTTGCGCGCAGAAAGCTGATTGGCTCTCCGGTGTCTGTCAACATTCTAAACAGACCGGAGCGGCCGCCATCTTATCTCTCGGTAGGATCGAGAGAGAAGAAGAGGTGAAAAACGAAGGGGGAATTTAATGAAAGGGGGCAAGGTATACCCCTCTTGACCCCCTAGGAATGATGTTGGGGTTTTTAAAGGGTCCCGTGGGGAAAATAAAAAAAAAATATTTTTCACGGTAGAAGCGCTTTCCGAACACCGAACTGGGCCGCAAACTGCTGGCAAAACGGGAATAGGTATAAGGGGGTGCGGGAGACCATTTTGTGCTTCGTTTTAATTAAATTACTAAGTATAAGGGGGTGCGGGAGACGTATCCTAATCCCTTATATTTTCTGAGGGTGGCTGAGAAGGCTCATATATGTTGATACATGTGTTCCAGCGGCTCTGCGTGAACTTTTTTTTTTCTTTGCTGCGTCACGTCTGTTAACGTTCGATTGGAAGGAAATCGGGAAGTGTTGACAACCAATTTGTCAGTGCGATAAAATATTTCGTTATAAATGAATCCTTATTGATAAACATTGTCTGCGCAATCTTGTCTTTTTTACAATGCCACAATTTTGTCGTACACACGAGCCATTTTAGATGCCAGGCCGGTCCCAGGCTATCACCTAGCCCCAGCTGTAGAGAATCCACACATACCAACCCTCCCGATTCAGGCGTCAGACTACTGATTTCAGTGCTACTCTCCCGCCTCCCAATTCCTGCAACCAAAAACGCGGGGGTATATTACGAACCACTAGCGATAACTTCTTTAGAGACAAAAATTATCGCCGCACATCGACGATTTTTATCGCAGATAAACCTTGCTATTAGCAAGGTTTATCGCAAATGCGATAAAAAACGGCCGCAATGCATGAATATCGCTGAAAAGTCAGCAATATTCATGCATTATCCAGCAAATGCTCTTAGCCATGTTATCCACCTCTCATTAGATAACATGGCTAAGAACTGCTCGCAAATGCGATAAGAAGCGGCCGCAATGCATCAATATTGCTGAAAAGTCAGCGATATTCATGCATTATCCAGCATATGCTTTTAGCCATGTTATCCACCTCCCATTGGATAACATGGCTAAGAACTGCTCATGGTCCCATGAGGAACGCTTTCCATTTAAAAAGGAAAAAATAACATTATAGAAAAGAATCGTTTTTAAACACAACATATAAATCAATTGTATACCTGCATTCAAGAGGAAATGACTGAAAATATCCTTGAGACACATGAAAGCGTTTTCTGGAATGCCCTAGCACCATTTTTTGGACATTATTAACATGGCTATGTAACTCCCATAATCAAAATCTAAATTTGCCAAGCGCAGGTGGCAACGTATTTACAAGACACTTGCCCCATGAGGAATGCTTTCCATTTAAAAAGGAAAAAAATAACATCAATTACACTCAAATGCCTTATAAATATGACCCAAAGCTCTAGCAGTACATATCCAGAAATGTAATTGATTTCAAAAATGGATTTTAAAAACAACATATCTGTTTCAGCTTACATAAGAGACCATGGAATGGGCTTCATATACAACAATAACTTGTATTACTGCATGCCAGAATGCTACACCGATTATGCAATTACAATTTCTCAAAGTAACAAAATCTATTTCTATATCACTACAGACAAAGCCACAGTTTAAAAACACATCTTTCTTCATCATTTTCTCCTTAGCAAGGTTTATCGCAAATGCGAAAAAAACGGCCGCAATGCATAAATATCGCTGAAAAGTGAACGATATTCATGCATTATCCAACAGATGCTCTTAGCCATGTTATCCACCTCCCATTGGATAACATGGCGAAGAACTGCTCGCAAATGCGAAAAAAAACGGCCGCAATGCATGAATATCGTTGAAAAAGTCAGCGATATTCATGCATTGTCCAGCAAATGCTCTGAGCCATGTTATCCACTTCCCATTAAATAACATGGCTAAGAACTGCTCAGGGCCCCATGAGGAACGCTTTCCATTTAAAAAGGAAAAATAACATCAAAGACACTCAAATGCCTTATAAATATGACCCAAAACAACCTATGAAGCTCTAGCAGTACATATGCAGAAATGTAATTGATTTCAAAAACTATTTTTATAAACAACATATCTGTTTCAGCTTACATAAGAGACCATGGACTGGGCTTCATATACAACAATAACTTGTATAACTGCATTCCAGAATGCTACACCGAATATGCAATTACAATTTCTCTAAGTAACAAAATCTATTTCTATATCACTACAGACAAAGCCACAGTTTAAAAACACTGCTTTCTTCATTATTTTCTCCTTAATTCATACTATTCTCTATCTAAAATAAATAAATCTTTTCTCACCTTAGCAAATACTTTTTGAGTTTTGAAAACAGTTTCAGAAATACACCAAATTGTCTTCAGCAGAAGAAAAACGATGCACTCCAGAAGCTGCAGCTATTGAAAGCACAGAAATACAGATATTCATTTCACATATCTCTCATATTAGCCAATCATAACTCTTCCCTCACTTTTTTCAAATCAAAACCCTTCCCCCCTCTGCCCTCTCTGCCTTTTTTCCATAGCAACCACCTCCTGGAAGACCTCTCATGTTTGAAAATTCACACAACAATGTTTCAATTGAACTCTGAACTCTCAGTGCACCTGCGTATCCAGTGCAATCTTTCATTAAAAGTTTCTTCCTTGACCATTCAAATTACATCTTTCAAAGAACACATCCATGCACCCTAACTTTATGTTTTCAGAAATGGAAATACACCAATCACTGCTAATGAATCATTAGCATTGGAAATCCACAGTTTTTTTTCTTTACAAACTCCTACTGTTTCAACTGCCCTTTCATTACCACACTTCATCTGACTGCAGCACAACCTTCTCCCACCATGTTTAACGTCTGGATTGTTGGACATAGTTAAATCCACTGGGCTCAAAGGTATGCCGAGAACAGAAATTTACACAACCTCAATTTACAAGATGTGGAAATTAAGTGGTTGGGCCAAAGAGGATTAAAATGTCACCAATTGATACCATTGGTGAAAACCTTTATGCATTTGCCAAAACCTGACCTGTTAATTGTGCACTGTGGAGGTAATGATTTGGGCACTTTGACAGGAGTAGGTCTGGAAATGCTATTAAAGGACACCTTTGAGCAATTAATGGCACTTTTTCCTCAAACTGCCTTGGTATATTCCAATATATGCCAAAGACAGAAATGGAGGTGGTCCAACCAATTTTGTCCACAAATTGAGAAATCGAGGAAGCATGTAAACAAATCTGTTTCAGCTTTCATGAGAGACCATGGAATGGGCTCCCTGTACAACAATAACTTGCGTTACTACATGCAAGATATCTACAGAGGAGATGGAGTTCACTTCTCAGATGAGGGCAACAGAATTTTCATTCTGAATTTAAGAATGTGCATTGGTACCTACTTATAAGTACCTAAATGTACCATAAACCCAAAAGCTCTTCTCAGAGCTACCCTTCATCTAATCACTCACAATTATTATTTTTTTCTAACTTTTTTCGCTAATTTTCCACAAAATACGCTCCCCGGTTCGCTAACCGAAAGCTAACCTCGCGGAATTTTTAAAAAAAATGTTTTTTTTCCGCACATTTAAACCTCCTCAGCCACCCTCAGAAAACCTAGGGGGTCAAGATAAGTCTACCGTGCCCCCTTCTACACATTCTGAACATTATTTGCCCTCCACCTTGTATCTTAATGCGACCGAAACACAAAATGGTGGACTCCCGTGACGCTTAAGGTTCGCTAACCGGGCCGCTTTCCGGAAAGCGGTCCTAAAAAAAGGTGGGAAAGTAATTAGCAGAAAAACGACTAGAGACACTCTCACCAAATATAGATTACCTCATACTACATAACAATCCCTTTCATTCTCACAAATTTGATTGAAATTTCATTTAGCCATTTAGCCTGTACACCTATCTAAATACCCTGAGGTAAATTACTTCACAAAACACATCTAAAATATTAGAAATGACAACCAATGAAAACTTTACTTTCATTTACAATTTTTATTACCTGACATTTGATTGGTTATATACCTGAATATATATAAAGGAAGAGAAGGAAACACAGCCATTTTCACTGCTACATCCTGAACTACATTTCAAGAGCCTTTTCACCTCCCTGTAAAGTTATTTGATAATTTGTAAGTGGCACTTTAAATTAATTTGTAAAAATGTTTATTGATAATTATTTACTGACCCCCTGCTATAGTTATAGATACAGATAACCTCCTCTGTTACATTTATTGATTGACTTACACTTCTCTGCTATAATTATGAATTTACTTACTTTAACTTCACTGTTAAAAAAACAGAACGACATGTCTGAACTTAAACCCAACAGTGCCCTAAGTCTTCTAATATAATTTTTTTTAATGCAATTTACAGAAAAAAAATGGAAGGGGAGCAAAAAGAAACTAATGTTTCCTTCGAGATTACATCCGAAGACATTGTAACTGAAGAAAATGTGGATGAAGATTTTATGGATCAATCTTTTGACGAACAATTTATTCAAACCTTACAAGAGACAGAAACATCCATATTCGACGAGATAGCAGATGATATAATGCTGGAAGTTTTAATGAACTATGAAAATAATAAATAATTTTTTTTCAAATCAAAATAAATAAATAAATAAAAAAAACGAACAAAAACAACAAATAATTAACATACAGTATTAGAAAAGTCTATCATTCTTTTATCCTTAAAGTACGCTGCCCAGAACGCTTTCCGGTTCGCGAACTTGGCGCTTACCACGCAAAAAAAATATATATATATATTTTTTTTAAGGGACCCTCCTAGGCCCTTTCAAAACCTCCACATAAAACCTAGGGGGTCAACGAGGATCTACTATGCCCCCTTATGGTAATTTCCCCCTTTGTTTTTGCCTCCTCTTGTCTCTCGATCCTACCGAGAGACAAGATGGCGGCCGCTCCGGACTGTTTAGAATGTTGACAGACACCGAAGGGCCAATCAGCTTCGCTTCGCAAAGTTCCGATACGCGAAAAGTTCGCGAACCGGATCGCTGCCGGAGCGCTGTTACAGATATATATCTTGATTTAAACGGTAATTTCTCAAAATCCACTGAAGCACATATATTGAGACCTAGCAAAGGCACATCGGGCTAACAGTCCCTACAATTTTGCCAAGTTTCGTGAAAATCCATTCAGCCGTTCGGCCTAAAAGTGAGTCCAACCGCCCTATAGAAATTAACATGGGAAAAACGCGTTTTGGGACCCCCCTTTTTTCTCGGCCCCCCCTTGACGACCCCCCCCCAAATTTTCAGGGGCTGCTCAGAAACAAAATGTGCCATTTTCCTGAAAATTTCAGCCGATTCCGTCCACAAACGCTAAAGTTATTAGACATAGAATTTTCAGAAATGCCATAGGGAAAAAATCCTAACTATATATACCTACTGGCGACCGCCAGTAGGTAATATATATATTACCTACTGGCGGTCGCCAGTAGGTAGTTATAGTTAGGATTTTTTTCAATGTTAAATCTCAAAATTCTATTTGGAATAACTTTAGAGCCGGTTGACGAATCTGCCTGAAAATGTCCTCAAAATGGTCTCGCGGTGCCCCGGTCCTTCCCTGAAAGTTTGGGGGGGATTTGTCAAGCGGGGGCCGAGATAAAAGGGGGGTCCCAAAACATGTTTTCCCCATGTTAATTACCATAGGGCGGTCGACCTCACTTTTAGCTCGTACGGCTGAATGGATTTCCTCCAAACTTGGCAAAATTGTAGGGACTGGTAGCCCGATGTGCCTTTGGTATGTCTCAAAATATGTGCTCCAGTGGACTTTGAGTAATTTAGGTTCAAAAAAATATATATATCTGTAAGCGCGCCCCGGTACGCGCACCGGGGCGCTAACCAGCGCGCTACGTGACTTGCGCGTGGAAAGCTGATTGGCTCACGGGTGTCTGTAAACATTCGAAACAGTCCGGAGCTGCCGCCATCTTGTGTCTCGGTAGGATCGAGACACAAGAGGTGGCCAAAACAAAGGGGGAATTGACCATAAGGGGGCAGAGTAGACCCTCCCAGACCCCCTAGGTTTGATGTGGGGGCAATAAAAGGGCGGGGGGAGCGCCCTGTATGCGCACCGGGGAGCGTACGAAAGTGAAAAAAAGTATGTAAGAGTTTAAAAAATGATAGCAAATTTTTATTATTGGAAGGTATTTCTGAAAAGAACTTTATTTTTTATTTTTGTTGTTTTATATATTTTTTATTTTTCTGAACATTTTTTGTTTTTTTTGATTTTTATGAACTATTTTATATTTTTTTTAGGGAAGAAACAAAAAACTGGGAATTAACAGTGGCTCAACAGGAGCAAAAAATAAAAAAAAAAGCTACTGCTTTCTTTTCTTGCTGCAGTGGTGGTTGTCTACCGCATCATTAATGAGGGAAATACTTAGTTGCCCGTAGCAGATGGTCTTTCCACAATAAATGCAGACCATCTTTAATCTACCAAATTTAATTTGTATGATTGGCTTCATTTCGCGCCCTTCTGGTGCTGCAACTGAAATTTCACCTGTGGAGGTGCTGGCCTGAGTATCTCTGTTCTTCTGAAGCATGTCCCGTACCTCAGCCTGTGCCAAATTGTTAGGATGCCACCTCTCCATATGGCGGATCATTGTATAATTCCCAAAGGAATACTTTTTCTTTGGGTTGCCCCTGGAGAGGACTTTGTTGCAAATCAAACAGGTGACATGTGGGGCATTCACTTTTTTTTGCCCAGCAGGGATGGAGAAGTACTCCCATATAAAATGCACTTTCACATGCCTTTCCCTAGGTTCTTCCCACAAGAATCTCCTAGGCTGTTCCTCCTCATCATCTTCTTCCTCCTCTTCTTCAACTCCTGGAAGGATCTGGGGTGGTGGACCTTCCTTTCTGGGTGGTGGTGGTGGTGGTGGGGATGCACCGGCTGCAGCTACTACTGAAGCCATTTCTCTGCTCACAAATAGCTCTTGCTCTCTCAAAGAAGAAAGTAAGAATGAGGAAAAAAGGAAGGGGCTTTCAGCATTTGGAGAAAAAAAAAGTTGAGAACCAATGAAAAGTGTTATTTTCAGGTCACATGTCCCGACGCGCTTACGTTACGAGCTCCAGCGCGCTTACGTTTTGCGCTCCGGGTCACGCCACGGAGCACGACGAAAGAACGCATCACACGGTTACGCGATACGTCACGCTTACGCGGCGCGTCACGATGTTGTTTTCGTTCGCGGTAATTGCGCTGATGGGGCACTCACCGTTACGCGCACGGGGTCGCTAAACAGAGTTGCGCTTACCGGTGCACTGCCCGGTACGCGTAACGGGAGCGCACTGGGGCAAAAATTTAAAATAAAAAATTAAATTAAACATAAAAAAAATTGTATTAAATAAATATAAAATACATTATTCATTTTAATGAAGTATCTATTTTACAGCTATTGATATTTGCTATTAAAAAACCATTGAAATTCACAGAAAAAACCATAGGTTTGAGACCATATATAGTTAGGTGAATATTTTAATCATACAAAACCAATGAAATTCCCATATATAGTTAGTTGCACTAACTATATATTTCATGCACCCGCAATCCACTGCTGATGATGTCACATATTACATCATTCATGACATGGTCAGTGACATTACTGATGAAACCACTGATGACATCTCAAATTACATCACTGATGACATCACTGATGACATCTCATTTGACATCATTGATCACATCACTGATGACATAATTCTTGTGCTAATACGATGAACCTCTTCAGACTCTAATATAACCTTAGATACACTCAGTGTATACAGACTCACACACTGTTACTCATCCATGGAGTTACTCAAACACCTAGTCAGTCATGCAAAGAATCACTCACCTCCAATTCCTCAACTATACAGTTATACACACCTTACTCATTCAAACATATACTAACACATATTTACTCTCTTATGCAATCCCTGATACAAGTTCACAATGATCCATACAGCCACTCACACATTCACTGGCTCTCATGCACAGTTGCATAGGTTTTAGGCCCAATATGTAGTTAGAAATTAGCATTTAAAAAACCTATGAAATTCACTGAAAAAACCATAGGTTTCACACCAGTTATAGTTAGGAATTAGCATTTTAAAAAAACCTATTAAATGAACTGAAAAAACCATAGGTTTCACACCAGTTATAGTTACCTGGAAATTTTACTGACATAAAACCATTGAAATTCCCACGTTATAGTTAGTTGGACTCACTATAACTTGCGCGGGTAATGCACTGCTGATGACATCACATATTACATCACTCATGACATGGTCAGTGACATCACTTATGACATCACTGATGACACCATACTTGTGACAGAGTAACAGACCTCCTTTCAGTGTAATGTAACCTTTCAAACACATAGTCAAAAAAAGAAACTAACATTTTCGAAAAAAAAGAGATATCCATACCAGTTACAACCAATTCAGTATTATCACCATCTATATACACATCCACTCATTCATCAATAGTTCTATATAGTCACTCATACATATACTCACTCATCATATGTAGTGATACACCTGACATCCTGTTACACACCGACAGTCATCAAAAAGTTACTCACACACATGCTCACACAAGCAAATAAACTATTGAACATCCATTTATTTACATATACAGCTATACACACACTACCACCTTACTTCTAAGGAAACTTACACATACTTATTCTCTTAAACAATCACTTACAGAAACACATACTTATTTAAACAAGAACTCTTTCAATCTCTCACTCTCACATATACTCACTTATATACATCAATACTCACATATACTACATTAGAACAAATGTAGTTAATGATAAAGATACTAGTGTGACAGTCATTCACTCACTAACACACACATATACACACTCATCCACCCCTACAGTCCTGCACATATGCTGTCTTCAAACCTCATACAAACAGTGAGTCAGTCACCAACCCATGCTGCCAATTATACACAAAATGAAACACTGATACAAACATTTAAATATTTAAACAATACTCGCTAATATATGTATTCACTAACTTAAAAAAAAACATCCTTTAAGACACTTATTAAACATGTATTCTTCCATCGACCTTTACATATACATATATAAAACATATTTATTTTTCATTCATTCATTCATTCATTCATTCATTTAATCTTTATTTCGGCTCTTTTTGGCCATAAAAGGTGCATTACAACACAATACATTAAACACAGTAAATACAACATACCAATTGGAAGCAGAATTTATACATTTCAACAATTAGAACATTAAAAATCATCCCTGTTAAAATAGGCATAATAATTAAAAATCGAGTATATTTACAGTTTTCATCACCAGCATGTCTCATGGCAACCTAGCCTGCATCTAATGTACACACATTTGCTATCTATAGATCAAGAGCCATGTTTTTCCGTGTATACCCAACATTCAATAGGAATCTGCTAACCCAAAACACTATAAGGCGTCTTTTTCAGAAAGACACACATTCACTGGATGGTGTCATCAGTGATGTCATGAGTGATGTCACTGACCATGTCATGAGTGATGTAATATGTGATGTCATCAGCAGTGCATTACACGCGCAAGTTATAGTGAGTCCAACTAACTATAACGTGGGAATTTCAATGGTTTTATGTCAGTAAAATTTACAGGTAACTATAACTGGTGTGAAACCTATGTTTTTTTCAGTGAATTTAATAGGTTTTTTAAATGCTAATTCCTAACTATAACTGGTGTGAAACCTATGGTTTTTTCAGTGAATATATATATATATATATTACCTACTGGCGGCCGCCAGTAGGTAGTTATAGTTAGGATTGGCTACCATATGAAATCCGCAACATTCTATTGGGAATAACTCTGGCGCTGGTTGAGGAATTTGTGTGTACTTTTCCAAAATTTTGGCCAGCTCCGCTCCGCTCCTTCCCTGGAAGTTTCGGGGGGATTCCTGAAGTGGGGGCTGAGAAAAAAGGGGGGTCCCAAAACTAGTTTTCCCCATGTTAATTTCCATAGGACGGTCTGACAAGTCTACAGCCAGAAACCGCTGAATGGAATTACGCCAAACTTGGAAAAATTGTAGGGACTGGTACGCAGATGTGCCTTTGCTATATTTGGTGGAATTTGCTCCAGTGGTTGTTTTAAAAATTAACTTCAAAAACACATGTATATCTGTAGGCGCGCTCCAGGCGCTCACCGGTACGCGTACCGGGGAGCGCACCCGGCCCGCCACGGGAGTGCGCGAGCGGAAAGCTGATTGGCTGGCGGGTGTCTGTCAACATTCTAAACAGTCTGGAGAGTCCGTCATCTTGTGTCTCGGTAGAATCGAGACACAAGAGGTGAAAAAGAAAGGGGGAAATAATTAAAAGGGGACAGAGTAGACACCCCCTGACCCCCTAGGTTTTCTGAGGGGGCCTAGAAGGACCCTGAAGGGCAAAAAAAACTTTTTTTTTGTTGAAATTCTCACGGGGTAAGTGCTGGGTGCGTTCCCGGGTACGCTCTCCGGTACGCCCACCCTGAGCACACCACGGGGAAAAACAGTGTAAAAAAATTGAGTAAAAAAATAATGTAGAGTGTTTAGAGGTAAGTTAGCTCTGAAAAGAGCTGTTGTGTTATGTTGGTGTTTTTTGTACCTACAAGTAGGTACCAATGCAGAGTCTTATATTCAAGAGGAAAACTCTATTCCCCTCATCTGTAAAATGCACACCATCTCTCCTGTAGATGTCTTGCATGTTGTAACATAAGTTGTTGTGGAAAATGGAACCCATAGCATAGTCTCTGAGGAAAGCAGAAACAGATTTATTTACATGTTTCCTTGCTTTTTCAATCTGTGGACAAAATTGGTTGGACCAGTTCCATTTTTGCCTTTGGCATATATTAGAAAATACCAAGGCAGTTTTGCGAAAAAGTGACATCAATTGCCAAAAGATGTCCTTTAAAAGCATTTCCAGACCTACCCCAGTCAAAGTGTAATGTAATGAAATGTAATGTAATGATGTCTTGTAAAGCGACTGAATCACCCCACATGGGGTATCTCTGCACTGTAGACCGCTGGGGAACCCGTCCTGGCTTTCCCTGTGAGATGGTCCCTACTGGGTATCTCCAAGGTGAAACCAGGCATCCCCAGCGTATGTGGGGGGCCGTTGTGGAGATGAGGCAAGCTAATGCCCAGAGTTGCCGAGTGTGATCCCTGGTTAGAGTAGGCACCGAGGCGAGAATTATCGAGTCTGCTGACCCTGGTCCACGACCCTGCCGCGTCGGGAATTGAACCCTGGTCCCGGGCCACACCACTCCACAAGTGCCTAAGTCATTTCCACCACAGTGCACAATTATAAGGTCAGGGTGTGGTAAATGCATAAAGGACTTTACCAATGGTATCAATTGGTGACTCCTCAATCCTCTCTGTCCAATCCATACAATGTCCACATTTGGCAAATCAAGATTGTAAATACCTCTGTTAGCTGCATATTTTTGACTCCAGTCGACATAGCTATGACCCACAAACCAGACTTTTTGCATGTTAGAGGTAGATGCGCTTCAAGTCAGATGAGTTGTGGAAATGAAATGGCAGTTTGATTATGAAAAAAAAGTGTTTGAGAATCAGTGCAGTTGAATAACCAGAAATGATTGGAGCTTTCTTAAAAATCTCCACTGAAAATTAGGGTGCATGCTTTTTTTTTGTGTAAGAAGTCATTTCAATGGTTGAGAAAAAGTCATTTAAACAAACATTTCATTTCATTAGCTAGTAGATTGAGAGGTCAAACAGCCTTGATGGATTTTTTTGCAACATAGTATGATGAACTTGTGAACTGTGTGCTGGTTTAAGAGGCAGTTACCATGGTTACTTGGTGAATGAGTACTAGGGGGAGGGGTGAATGTTATGCGAGTTTCAAAGTCTTGAAATGTACAACCAATTAAAATGTGCAGTTTGATTTTGAATTTGTGCGGGAATAATTTTCATTGGTTAGGTACAAGAATATGGCTCTGAAATGAGAAAGAATCAATGCCATTATTCTCTGTCTCAAGTAAAGGAAGCATTGTTCAGACATTCTTCTTGAGAATATCTGTTGACTGTGACTGACACTGTTTTTCATCTTCCAAAGCATTTTTAAAGGTGAGTAATGATTCTTTTAAAACAGATAGACAGCATAAAGATTTTTGACAAGTATCACAGTGAGTGTCTGTGTGAATTAAGGAATTATATTTTTCCATAATGTTAGCTGTGTGTTTATAAGGTAGACTTCTTCTTAAATTGTTTTTTATGCTTGGATTCAATGCTGGTTTAGAAATTGTGTAATGGTTTCATTGGACTTGTAAATATGCTCCTTTATTTGAAGCACCTTGTGCAACCTTTAACATGGGTGGAAGCAGTGAATGTATGGAGAGGGATAGGAATAGCAGATAGAAAACCATATGAAATGGTGTGGGAGATGAATAAAGAATTTCAGTAATGGTATCAATTGAGTTGGAATATAAGATATAGAGGGGCATATTTACAAGCCGCGTGCGCAATGTTTAAAATTAATGCTGGTCCAGAGACACTGTATTGGTTTAATTGATATATTTACAGGCCGTGTGTGCAATGTTTAACATTAATGTTGCTCCAGAGATACTGTAATGGTTTAATTGGCATATTTACAAGCTGCGTGCGCAATGTTTAACATTAATGCTGGTCCAGAGATACTGTAATGGTTTCATTGGCATATTTACAAGCTGTGTGCACAATGTTTAACATTAATGCTGGTCCAGAGACACTGTATTAGTTTCATTGGCATATTTACAAGTCGCGTGTGCAATGTTTTACATTATTGCTGGTCCAGAGATAATGTAATGGTTTCATTGGTATATTTACAAGCCGCGTGCGCAATGTTTAACATTAATGCTGGTCCAGAGATACTGTAATGGTTTCATTGGCATATTTACAAGCCGCGTGCGCAATGTTTAACATTAATGCTGGTCCAGAGATACTGTAATGGTTTCATTGGCATATTTACAAGCCATGTCACACATACTGTTGGCAGAGACAGACATGGTACATTAGATCTAAAATCCTATTAACCTGCCTAAGATCACACTGTGAGTGAAGCTTGATTCATCCATCATTGTAATCTTAGGCAGAGTCACACATACTGTTGGCAGACACAGACATGGTACATTATATCTAACATTCTGATCATGTGCCTAAGATCACACTGTGACTGAAGCTTGATTCACCCATCACTGTGATCTTAGGCAGAGTCACACATACTGTCAGCAGAGACAGACATGGTACATTATATCTAAAATTCTGATCATGTGTCTAAGATCACACTGTGACTGAAGCTTGATTCACCCATCACTGTGATCTTAGGCAGAGTCACACATACTGTTGGCAGAGACAGACATGGTACATTATATCTTACATTCTGATCATGTGCCTAAGATCACACTGTGACTGAAGCTTGATTCACCTATCACTGTGATCTTAGGAAGAGTTACACATACTGTTGTCAGAGACAGACATGGTAAATTATATCTAACATTGCACAAGCGGCTTGTAAATATGCTAATGAAACCATTACAGTATCTCTGGACCAGCATTAATGTCAAATAGTCAAAATGTATGGCAAATGTGTGACACATCTGAATGCCTTCTTGATGGAACCAAAGTAAACAAGCATTGAAAAAGCAAAAGATCTCGCCCTCGGTGTTACACATTCTGTAGGCAGTGACAGACATGGTACATTATATCTAAAATCTTATTAATCTGCCTAAGATCACACTGTGAGTGAAGCTTGATATAATGAGCAACTAGTGTGCTAACATTCTGAATGTATGGCAAATGTGTGACACATCTGAATGCTTTCTTGATGGAACCAAAGTAAACAAGCATTGAAAATGCAATGAATTTGGTGTGATCTTAAAGCAGTATATGAGTCTCTGCACAAATTATTTCACTGTATCTACAGGCCAAAAACAGGCCACCTATATATAAACAAGATATAACATTAATTAGTAAATCATTTTTGACACAAAGCAAAGCACATGTAATGTAAATGAGCCTTTTGTTGTATACTAGTGTTTATATTGTTTACTTATTGTAATTGATATGTAATATATCAAGAAGAGAAATAATTTATAAAAGAAAATTAAGGTCTAAGGAAAAAGAAAATCAAGAAACAACCAAAATAAAATCTTCAGAGAAAAAGAAAAATGCTCCTGGTAAGCAAACTAAAAAATTTTCTCAGGAAATTATTGAAAAGTCAAGAAAAATAAAGTTTTTTTAGAAAGAACAATGAAACACCCGTTATTTCAAAAAAGACAGGATGTCCTTCTAAAAATGTTAGACCTGTACAAGGAGATGATATTTTGTATAGTAAAAGAAGATGCAAACAATTTTCAGAAATTCGTAGACGAATGTTTTACAACAGAATTGTATCTAATTTATAAAAAAATGTAAAGAGGTATAAAAAAAGACAGCTTTTTATAGGAAAAAAAACATATTTAAGATTGTGGATGAAGCATTTAAAGTGAAAAATAAATTGTTTAGTTTAGTAATGAATAGAATTTGTACACTTGATAAGGTAATCAATGTGTTCAAAACAAAATGTAAGTGGAGGAGAGTAATTAATCAAACTAATTTATGTGATATTTTTTCTGGAGAATGGAAGCATAGTTCAAGTTCTGAGCCATTTTTTAATGAAGAAAGTTACTTTCAGGATAATTATTTGGTGCATGCAGTTGACACCAGTGGTCAAGCATATGAGGTGAAGGACGGTTGTCCGGTTGAAAAAAGAAGAGATTGTGCCTAGAAATACAGAAGAGGTGTTACCTGATGAAGTTTTAGGGAGATGTCCTAAGGCTCCAGCGTATACATGGAATTGTAGTAGTATTTGTAGTATCCAACAGGAATCAATTGATTTGTTTCTCACTTTCTTATGGACATATACTAAGAAAAGTAAGAAACAAAAAATGAAAATTTTACAAGAGTTAGATCCTTGTAGAGTGAGAGCAAAAAGTCCAGCACTTAAACTAAAACAGTTAAACAGTGCTCTTTTGCATGGAACTGAATTAGATATGAAAAACATTTGTGATGAAATTGAGTTTTGTTACTTTCGTGAAAAAGAGGTCAGTGCAGAAATTGATACAGTAGTAGAAGGTAATGTAGAAGAGAATGTAGAGATTATAAGTACAGAAACGTTTGAAAATGAAATTATAAAGTTTAAGGTCAATTCAAGTGAAAGGGCTAATTTTTCTTGTGTTTGTTGTCGACGAACTTATTATAAGCATCAGACTAGATCAGTTGATTTATATGTAGAAAGCGAAAAGATAAATAATAATGAGTGGAAGGATTTTGCAACTTATTTGTTGGTTGAAAATTGTTTCGATTTGGGCTCTGATCAACTTATTTGTACATATTGCTATAATAAATTAAATGAAAACAGAATGCCTGCTAGAGCTGTTCATAATAATATAGAGTTGGTAGATATTCCTTCTGAATTGATGGATTTAAATACCTATGAGTTTATTCTGATTCAATGTGTGCATCCTTTTCAGGCTATTGTTCACATGGAGCCTAAGACAGGGAAATTGCCTCCTTCAGATTTACAGAGAGGATTAAAGGGAAGAGTTGTTTATTTGCCTCTAGATTTTAAGAAAAATATTGATACAATTGGTGTCAAAAAAGTAGAAGAGGAACCTCTGGGTATTCTAGTTAATGGTGTTCCAACAAAAAAGTAAGAAAATCTGGCAAGAATTAGTAGATGTTAGAAAAGTCAAAAAGGCAACGTTGTATTTGGTAAAAAATAATCAGTACTATAAAAATATGTATTTGGGAGAAGAGGAAACAACTGTACAAGACGACACTGATGTCTCTGCTGTACAAATAGAAAAATTTGATGTCTCTAGAAGTGAAGAAATTTATGAACATTATAGTGTTCATCCATTGCATTCCAAAGAAGTAATGGGGAATGCTATTGACTTGTTTCAGATGAAAAAAGCCAAAGGAAGTCCCATTAGTGTATGGGAAGAAAGTTTGGAAGCTCGTTGTTTTCCACAGTTATTTCCAACAGGTGAAGGTGGACGATATGACAACCGACCTGTTCAAATTCCTGCATCTGAATACCGGACTTCAAGATTATATGCAGAAGATCCAAGGTTTCGTCAATGCATTCCATATTTGTTCCATCTACTGTTTGAGAGTGATTTGTCTGGACTTTCCTATGCAGTAAACCATATACTCAAAAGTGGTACACATCTACAAAAAGTTTCGGCAAGGGATTTTGTCGCATCGAGAAATAGGAGCATATGAATGTTCTGATCTGTTGTCATCAGCAAGTCTATATGCCAAATCAAGAACCATCATTTGGGTGAGTCTAGGTCTTGCTGCAACACGAAACCGAGTTTTGAAATCTGTACAAGAAATAGAGTATTTGGCGGAGAAAGAACCGGACAGTACAGATATTTTGAAAACAAACATGCTAGATACATACTATCCAAATAGAATTACTCACCTTGAGAACGCTTGTCTCTATGAAGTTCTGCAAACTTATATTTTTAAAAAAAACGTCAAAGAAGTCATCAATAAAGGTTTATATGCTGTAATTGGTTGTGAAGGCTGTCTAGTGAAACAAAGAAAAGGCCATTTGATTAATCATCAAAAATTGAGTTGTGATTCTTCAGACAAAAGAGAATTGTATTACTTAGCTCTTTTGCAACTCTTTAAGCCTTGGCGTAGAGAAGAGGAACTACTTGGAGATTTTCTTACTTATGAAGATTTGTTCAATGCAACCAAGGATACAATAGAATGTCCTGTTTTTTCAAATTATCTGCAAATGTTGAACGAGGAAATTCAGCAAGAAGCTACAATTGCAGCAGAGATTGCGAGAGACAGTCTCAAGATAGTCAGAGTTCTGCTTCATTGAGTCAGGATCCACTAGGAGGACCAATTATACAAAATAAAAGTTGAAAAAGCCATGGAACAAGCTGATGGAGGATGGAGTTGACTTAGAAGATTTGGAAAAAGAACTAAACGTTGAGCAGAGACAAATATATGACGAAGTCACAGAACACATTGAGCATGGTTTATCTCATGAGAAAAAAGAGTGCTCATGTACATCATTTGTACCTGTCCGACTATATGTGAGTGGAGAAGCAGGAACTGGGAATAGTTTCCTGATTAAAGCGATTGCAACATATTTGCAGAAAACAACGGAGTCATCGCTCTCTTGTGTTGTTACTGCTCCAACTGGGTTGGCAGCGCACAACATTAAAGGGATTACTTTACATCGCTTATTGATGCTGCCAGTGGAGTATGATAACAAATTACAATACCACAAGCTATCTGGAGAAGCTTGTTGTGAAGTTTCAAGAGTCCTAAAGAAAATGAAACTTCTTATCATTGATGAAGTAAGCATGGTATCAAATGTAATGCTTGCTTTTGTGAATTTAAGAATGCAAGAAATTCTTAAAACAGACTATGATGTGTTATTTGGAGGCAAACACCTCATTGTTTTTGGAGATCTACTGCAACTAACTCCAGTGAAAGGACAGCCGGTGTTTAAAATGCTTACGCATGAAGATACCAGGAAGTGCTTAGGAAGCATTGGAAATGTTAACATATGATTACATTTCAAATATGCAGAACTGCTTCAAAATATGCGACAGGCAAAGGATGAAGATTATAAAAATATTCTACAAGATGTAAGAATTGGAAAACTAACTGACCATGGCAAAGAAGCTTTACATGGACGATTAATTTCAAATTTGTTTCCGAATGAAAATATTCTCCCAGAGAATATTTTTAAGAAAATTCCTGAAAATAATCTGTCATATGCTTGATGCCAACTCTGCAAGAATGTTCAATCTTCAACAACAAAATGTTAAAGTTGGAAAATCAAGAGATTGTGAAACTGGAAGCTATTGATAAAATAGAACATGAAGGAGCAACTATTGTTTTGTCTGAAAAGTTGAAAACAAAATTGGATTCTTTAGAGAAGATAATATCTAAAAAAGCTGGTATGGAAAAGACTCTGTATGCATCTTTAAATTGTCTTATAATTTTACGACGTAATTTACATGTGGAAAGAGGTTTAGTAAATGGAGCGATGGGTCATGTTGTGGATTTTGTGAATTACCGAAATAGAGATGGAATTGAATTTATAAAAATTAAATTTGATGGTATTGAAGAAATACCACAAATCAGTCGTTGTTCTGCCCGATTTTTGCTTGTGAAAGATTTATATGTCCGCAGAAAACAGTTTCCTGTTTCTTTGGCATATGCAGTGACTATTCATAAATCTCAAGGTTTAAGTGTGGATACTGCTTTTGTGAATATTGGAAGTTCTGTGTTCAAGGAGGGTATGGGATATGTTGCTTTATCTGAAGTCAGAACTTTATCAGGATTGTACTTGATTGATTTTGATGAGACAAAGATTAATGCAGATCTAAATTGTGTAAAAGAATATAATAGGTTAAGAAGAGAGTATGCTCCAAATTTACCTCAATATCCTCTGTTTGAAAAGCGTGTGGTAGTCCGGAAAAGAAAAAATGAGAAAAATTGTAGTGAAGTTTTAGCAAAAAGAAAAAAGTAGATGAACCAGTAATTGTAAGCAAAAACAAAATGGATTCAGTTAAAGATGTTGTTGGATTTTAGTTTGAAAATAGTTCTGGTGTCAACTGCTATGCTAATGTTGTGGTTAATGTTGTTTTCTTTCTCCAAACTGTACAAGAACAGAATGCTGAAAATCGTGATCAAACACTTTGTTGTTTATTAAATTCTGTATTTAAGAAATGTAGCATTGATAGAACAAAATTACAGTGTTTCTGAAATTCTAAAGGTTTTAGACATATGTTCTGGTCTAAATCAATTTACACAGAATATTCAGCAAGATTGTCAGGAATTTCTAATGTATATGCTTGTTGTTTTGCAAGATGAAGATGTAGATGTAGAAAATCTTTTTGGCCTTTCTAATAAATGGCAACATGACTGCGACAATTGCTCCTTTTCAAGTAGTACTACAGTACACACTGAAAGATTTATATATTTGACTTTACCAGAATGCAAATCAGTGTCTTTTATTAATCTAGTTAGAGAAGCAAATCAAAACATGGTCTGTACTAAATGTAAATCTGAAATGCTATCAACTTTATTTTTACGAAGTTATGGACAGTATGTTATTTTAATGTTCCAACGATGTAGACCTGATGGAACTAAATTGACAACATTAATAAAACATTTTGTGGCTTCTCAATTATCAATTTCAGGAAGAACCTTTACAACTGCAGCAATTATTTACCATGATGGTCCTTCAACAACATCAGGACATAATACATGTTATTTAAAATGTCAAAAAGGCTGGAAGCTCTGTAATGATACTCAATTGACTTTCAAACAACGTTTGCCTTCTGACTTACAAAATTTTTACCTAGTGTTCTTACAACCGAAATTTTAGGGAAGGTAATTGGCTTATAAAGATTGCAGCAGTTAATATAACTTAGTTTGCTCTTCAAAATTACTTTCTGAATGAGAGTGATGAAGATAATGAAAACATGTAGTTCTCATAGAGATAGAATATGTATATCATGTAGTGTATGCTGTGAGTATTATAGAAATTATTTATAAAATGTAAGCTAGAGGTAGAAATTAAACTCTTGTTTCATAATGTAAAAGATGTTGGAGCTTTTCTTTCAGAAAGTTGGTTAAATGAGAAATTACAAATACTCTGGACTATTTTCCAAAGAAAAGGACTTTCCATATACTATTTGGACTCGTGGAAAAGTGAATGGATCAAAATTGAGTTTAGATATGTTTTTCAAAATTTTACATTATTTAAGAAACATTTTAATGGGTTTTTTAAACACCATCATTTTGATTGTGTTTTTTTTTTGCCCGCTGTTATATGATGAGTACTATTGAAGTCACTGTTTTAAGTGAAATTCAATATATTCTGAGAACAGCAAAAATAAACCATATAACATGTTGTTGAAATTATTTTGTATTTGCTATTAACAAATAAATATTATTTTCCCATTCTCTTATGCTCACTTACCTATTTCCACCCTCTAATACTCCTCTTAAGTCACCCTCACTGGCCTTTTTTCACTCTCCCTCACCTCCCTTCCCTTATTCCACTTTGCTCACTTATTTTCATTAACCACTACTTCACTGCCCTTTCCGTCTCTCCTATTCACTACTTTCCAGCTGTCAGTCACTCTACTTCACTCCTCTTCCCCTTGTTTTCTTTCTTTGTTTCCTCAATAATTCCACTTCTCTCACTCACCTTATTACACTTCACTCACTCCTTCTCTCACTTCGTCTGTCCTCTCAGATCCTCAATTCCTTTCCCTCACTCCCTATGTCTTAGCTTCAATCTCTCAATCCTCTTACTCTCTCACTCCTCTTCTGTCATCCTTACTCCCTAAAACTCACCCACACTCCCTTACTTTTTTTTCTTTGCTCTGTTACTTGGTTTCTTTCTGCCAGTGTTTCCTTCACTACATTTATGTTCTCACTCTTTTACTTCCTTTGTCTCAAGCTCATTTGCTTTAATCCTCTTTTCATTTTCATTTTTTATCAACCTCACTCCCCTGTACTCACCCTCACTCATCCTTGTTCCCTTACTTCAATTCGTACAGTTATCCTCAATCATCATCTTTAACTACCCTTCTTCTTTCTTTCATCATGTACACACCTTTTCCCAGTCCCTTTGCTTCACTTTTCTTTCCATTTTTCCATTCCTTTGCTCTCTTAGTCATTCTCCTTCTCTTACTCATCTTACTGCCCTTCACTCACTGTTTGTCTTACTCCCTCTATTCTCTCATATTACCTTTTATGACTTTTAATGTCGTACTTTGTCTCTTGTATTGTAAAATATATTTTATAAAAATTCTAACATTTTTTTCTCTTTCACAGATATAAATTTTAATGGAAATATGAAATTAAGTTTAGATTAGATGTAAGGTAAGTTTGATGTACAACATTTATATTCTCTATACTCTTTTCCTTAACCTCACTACTCTTCTTTGATGCTCCCACACCTCTGTTAGCTTATTGCACATGCCTCACTTATTCTGAATCCACACGTTTACCCCCCTTTTCACAATCTTCTCTTACACTCACCTTCTTTCAGACCTTCTCCTTTACTTTCTTTCCTCTGTCTTCTCTTACTTCATTGTTTTACTCTTTTCCCTTCCTTTACTCTCCTTACTCCACTTCACGTACTCCTTCTCTTTCTTTCTCTGTCCTCTTACTTCTACACTCCCCTTCCCTCAATCTCTTTCTGTTAGCCTTATTCTCTCCATCCCCTTAGTCTCTCACTCCTTTTCTGTCACGCTCACTGCCTATAACTCAGCCATACTCCCACACTCACTTTCTTTTAGACCTTCTCCTTTAGTTTGCTTCCTCTCTCTTTCCTTCCTTTGCTCTTTCACTCTTTTCTCTTCCCTTACTCTCCTTACTCCACTACACTGACTCCTTCTCTTACTCCCTCTATCCTCTTAGTTCTATACTCCCCTTCTCTCATTCTCTCTCTGTTACCCTCATTTTCTCCGTCCCCTTAGTCTCTCACTCCTTTTCTGTCACGCACACTCCCTATAACTCAGCCATACTCCTACACTCCTACACTCACGTTCTTTCAGACCTTCTCCTTTACTTTCCTCACTCTCTCTTCCCATCCTTCACTCCTTCACTGTTTTCCTTTCCCTTAGTCCCCTTACTCCACTTCAGTAACTCCTACTCTCAATCCCTCTGTCCTCTTACTTCTACACTCCCCTTCCCTCATTCTCTCTCTGTTAGCCTCATTCTCTCTGACCCTTTAGTATCTCACTCCTCTTCTGTCACGTTAATTCCCTATAACTCAGCTATACTCCCACACTCACCTTTTTTGAAACCTTCTCCATTACTTCCCTTCCTCTCTCTTCCCATCCTTTGCTCCTTCATTCTTTTGCCTTCCCTTACTCTCCTTACTCACCTTCAGTAACTCCTACTCTCAATCCCTCTGTCCTCTTACTTCTACATTCCCCTTACCTCATTCTCTCTCTGTTAGCCTCATTCTCTCTGAACCCTTAGTCTGTCACTCCTCTTCTATCACACTCACTCCCTATAACACAGACATACACCCTCACTTATGTTTCTTTCCTCTCTCACTCAGGGCCTCATTTATGAGAAATGACACATCGTTGCGTGAAAGCACAGATGCATCACTTCTCAGTGCGCTCTCCTTGCGACATTCCTGATGCGTCAGACTTAATGTATGACGCATCATGTTGCAATGAGTTACAGATACGTTAATATTTCTGATGTATCTGTAAGCACAAAAGTGGCGCATTGCTGGAGTGTGTCACAAAAGTAACGCAACTCCAGCAATGCATCCTTTCACATGGGGCCAGCCCCATGTGAAAGGGCCTGCGTCAGTCTTACGCCTGCTGTGAGGCAGGTGCAAGATTTTGACGCAACGGTGTCCTAAAAGAGACGCAGTGAAATCTATGAGATTTCACTGGGTCTCTTTTAGGACACCGTTGCGTCAAAATCTTGCGCCTGCCTCACAGCAGGCGTAAGACTGATGCAGGCCCTTTCACATGGGGCTGGCCCCATGTGAAAGGACGCATTGCTGGAGTTGCGTCACTTCTACGACTCTTCCTTGCTTCAATACGCCCCCTTTGCATACATTACACCTGGCGCAGGTATAATGTGGCGCAGGGGTTTACAAAATGACGCATCTACCTAGATGCGTCACTTTGTAAATATGACTCAACAAGGTGCATTTTTTACAGCACTGATGCGTCACAAAAAGTGACGCACCAGTGGCGTAAAAGTGACACATGGTCTCATAAATGAGGCCTTCAGTCTTCTACTCATGTGTCATATTTAATGTATGACGCATTATGTCATAAGGAGTTACAGATACGTCAGTATTTCTGATGTATCTGTAAGCGCAAAAGTGATACATTGCTGGAGTGTGTCACGAAAGTGACGCAACTCCAGCAATGCATCCTTTCACATGGGGCCAGCCCCATGTGAAAGGGCCTGCGTCAGTCTTACGCCTGCTGTGAGGCAGGTGCAAGATTTTGACGCAACGGTGTCCTAAAAGTGATGCAGTGAAATCTCATAGATTTCATTGCGTCACTTCTACGACCTTTCCTTGCGTCAATACGCCCCCTTTGCATTCATTACACCTGGCGCAGGTATAATGTGGTGCAGGGGTTTACAAAGTGACGCATCTACCTAGATGCGTCACTTTGTAAATATGACTCAACAAGGTGCATTTTTTACAGCACTGGTGCGTCACAAAAAGTGACGCACCGGCAGCGTAAAAGTGACGCATGGCCTCATAAATGAGGTCTTCAGTCTTCTACTCTTACTTTTTCTTTCACTTTCTCTGTCTCTTCACTGCCTTACTCACCTTGTCTCACACTCACTTGTCTTTATACAGTCTGTATGTCCACTCTTTCCTAAACATCACTGCTCTTTTCTTACCCTTCCACACCCCTGTACCTTACTACATTTTCTTCACTTATTCTCATTTTCCATGTTCACTCTCCTTCTCCACTCACTCTTTCCCCACACACACCTTCTTTCAGTCCCCCTACTTCACTTCCCTTCCCCTCTCGTCCCTTTCTTTGCTTTCTCACTCATTTTCCTCTCCTCTCTCACTGCACTCCACTTCAGTTACTCTTTTTCATTTTTTAAAGAATACAGCTCTTTGAAAAGAATTGGAGGTAGTTCTGAAAAGAACTTTTATTTTTCTTCTTTTTTTCTTTTTTTTTAGCAAAAACAAAAACAGGGAATGGGAAACTGCTCAACAGGAGCAAAAAAAAATAATCAAAATTAGGGCTGGGGATGGCAGCGGTGGTTCTCTATTGCTCGAACCATGAGCATAACACTTTGTTCCCCATAACAAAGTAGCTGATCACATTGTCTGTATTTAATTGTGGCTTCATTCAAAGCAGGCTGAATATTTGGGATCAGCTGTTCTGGTCGCCCCCTCACTGATGATGCAGTTGCTCCTCCAGTTGATGTAGAAGCACCGTCCCCTGGAGCCTCTTGTGCCAGAGCCCTGACACTCTCTCGGGCATAGTTCTGAGGGTGCCTCCTCTCAACGTGCCGGATCATGGTGGAATTTCCAAAGGAATATTTTTTGTTAGGGTCACCCCGTGACAGGACAGTGTGACAAATTCGACACTCCACCGTTGGAGCATTTACTTTTTTTTGGTCTGCGGGTATGGAAAAAATTTCCAGATAAAATGCTCCTTAACTCAGGCTGAGGAACCACTTCATCTATAAATCCATCTGAGTCATCACTGTTTCTGGATGCACTGGCAGCCATGATAATCCAACAAAGATTAAGCAGCAAAAATACAGGTCTTGCAGTCACAAAAGTGAAAGAAGAAGTGAAGGAAATGGGTGGGGATTTCATTCTTTGTAAAAAAAAAAATGAAAAGTGTTATTTTAAGGTCACATGACTTGACACGCTTACGCTGCGCGCACCGGAGCGCTTTCGGGGGCGCTTACGCGGCACGAACGTAGGCGCTTCCGGGGGCGCTTACGCGGCGTGCATGAGTGACGTTTTGCTAGCTTTACGGAAATGCAAAATCATTTTCATTCCTTAAATCACAAATACTGCTTTTTTAAGTATGGTACTGAATGTCTTGCATTATTATTTAGTTTTCATACATATATTTTTTTACGAACGCAGAATTAACGCTCTTGCTACGCTCTCGGAAGAGCTTACCGGTGCGCGCACCCGGCGCGCTACAAGACAAAATGATACGGGTAAGCTCACCGGTGCGCGCATCATGAGCGCCCCAGGAAAATATGATAAAAAAATATATACATTGAACAAATAATTAAAAAAAAAAAAATTATAGTTATAAAAAACAGCTAAAAAAAAACGTAGGTTACAAAGTCGATATACAAAGAAATTAGCTTTAAAAAAACTATGAAATTCACTGAAAAAACTATAGGTTTCACAAACGTTATAGTTAGGAATTAGCTTTTAAAAAACCTATCAAATTCACTGAAAAAACCATAGGTTTCACACCAGTTATAGTTAGCAGAACATTTTACTCATACAAAACCATTGAAATTTCCACGTTATAGTTAGTTGGAGTCACTATAACTCGCGCGCCCGCAATCCAATGCTGATGATGTCACATATTACATCATTCATGACATGGTCAGTGACATCACTGATGACATCACTGATTACATCTCAAATGACATCACTAATGGCATCATCCAGTGACTGTGTGTTTCTGTAAAGTTTAAATATGTTTTACATATTGAAGAATGAGTGGATGTATAAGTGTCTTGATGAAAGATTTAGTAGGTACATGACTGAATGTATGAGTGAGTGATTAAATGTGTCTTACTGAATGCATGGGTTAGTGACTAAACTGTTTGAATGTGTGCATCAGTGTGTCTGTTGTTGTGTAAGCTACTGTATGTGTTGATCAGTAGCTATATGAGTAGCTATATGGGTTATTGATTGGTTGCCCAAGTATTTGTATGTGAGGCTGAGTGTGTGTGTGGGTGCCTGGGAGGTGTGTGACTCTGTGCATAGATGTGTGAGCAGTTGATTCACTTGGTATAAGGGTTCAAGAGTGCATGTGGAAAGAGCAGTGTGGGCGGTTGACTGTGTGCATGGGTGTGTTGGTGAGTGAATGGATTTGTCAGTGCTACATGTCCAAGTAAGTACATATATAAAAAACAGTGCATGTGAGAGTTGGCATATATAAATGACTATACATGAAAGCCTGTGATTGCGTAAGTGACTGTATGGATTAATGTGTAGTTCTATCAGTGATTGTAAAAGAGAGTAAGTATGTGTTAATCTATGTTTGAATAAGTAAGGTTTTGTGTGTATAACTGTATAGATGAGAAAATGGGAGTGTGATTGACTCTTTGCATGACTAACTAGGTGTTTGAGTAGCTCCATGGATGAGTGACAGTGTGTGAGTGTCTGTATAGGTGTATGAGTCCATATAATAGTGTTTTATTGATGACAGACTGTATGTATGAGTGATTGTATATGTGAATGAGTGGATATGTATGTAGACTTAGGAATCAGTGAGTGCGTATGTAGTAACTGGTATTGGTGTGTCAATGGTTTTTGGAATGGTAGTCTGTATTTTACACTGGATGTATCAAAGGTTAGATTAGAGTGTGAGGAGGTGCATCGTATTGTAACATGAATGATGTCATCAGAAGCTTATGGCTTTCAACAATTGGTGGAGAGACCTACCTATCAGGCGGGCCACATACTGGATGGGGTTTTCTCTAACGATCCCAGGCTCAAAACGGGTCCTCCCATCCCCCTGGTGCGGTCAGATCACTTGGCTGTTCCTTTGGAATTAAAATCTCCCTCTTCCTCTAGGATATTATGTCCCCCTAGGAGAAATGAACCCAAGCGGAATTATAGGAACATTACTAATGACACCTTGGCCCCTCTTATGGCCTAAAACGGGATGACCCCTGGGATAGAGGCCCATGAGGCCGCGTAGGCCTTTCTGATGCTGTCGCCAGAGCGGTGGATCTTATAGCCCCTACCTCGTACGGTTACTCTGCCAGAAGACGACCCTCGGCTCCATGGTTCTCAGAGACACTCAGGCTTCTAAGACAGGACTGTAGGAGGCAGGAGAGACTCTGGTGAACCAGTTGGGATTACAGAGAAAGGGATAAGCACAAGACTCTGTTAAGAGATTATAAAAGGAAAATAATTGAGGAAAAACAGGCCTATTTTTCCAATCTAACGCCCTCCCTCACTTCCTCAAGGGAACTGTTTAAGATCGTTGATTCCCTTTGCTCCTTACAGACTCCTGACCCGGTTAAAGGGTCTCAAGAACTGTGCAATAAGATCTCACTGTTTTTCCATACAAAAGTAGTGGATATTTATGCTTCCCTGGAATCTCAAAGGGACCTATTGTGTCCTTCTCCTCCTGTAACTCCATTGCCCCCCGACTGCCGACCCAATGACTCAGGAAGCACTCTAGCCAATTTTCCCCCCTCACGCTCCAGCAGCTAGATCTGCTCGTGAATAGGATTAAATCCGTCTCGTCTCTGGACCCCTGCCCCCTTAGGATTCTTAAGGATTGTAGGGAAGTTTTATTGCCCTTTTATCTTGAAGTGATGAACCTTGCCATTACAGAAGGCATTTTTCCAGGGCCCTGGAAAAAAGCTGTAGTCAAGCCCCTGCTGAAAAAGCCATCACTAGATCCAGGGATAATGAAAAATTTCCGCCCAATATCACTGTTGCCGGCCCCAGCAAAGATGTTAGAGTCCCACCTTAACTTACATCTGACTGCCTTTCTTGACTCCTCTGGCTTTCTGGACTCATCTCAGCATGGGTTCCGGAAGCACCACAGTACAGAGTCGGCTCTTACTGTGGATGTAAACCATATCCGTACAAAGGTTGATGCTGGGCAGACTACTTTTCTGGTGCTGCTAGATCTGACAGCAGCTTTCGATACCCTATCTCCCGCCATCTTAACATCGCGTCTTAGGGAGATGGGGGTAGAGGGCGCGGCACTCAGCTTACTATCCTCTTTCCTGAATCAGAGAGAGCAGAGGGTCAAGCTAGGAGATTTCGTATCCCCTCCCAAACCTGTGCATTGTGGGGTACCGCAGGGGTCGGCTCTAAGCCTCACTCTTTTCAACATTTATGTGGCCCCACTCGCCAGGCTGGTAAGATCTTTTGGGATGGAGGTGGTGTCATACGCCGATGACACCCAAATCCTGGTCTCCCTCTCCCACTCGGCCAGTACCTCCGTTCTCAGTTTTAGGAACTGCATGGAGGCAGTTTCACAGTGGATGATCTGTAATTCGCTAAAACTGAATGGAGAGAAAACCAAAGTCTTGATCTTTGGAGGTGACCAGGATGCCTGGTCAACTGACTGGTGGCACCCTTCCCTTGGAGAGTGTCCGCGTCCCACTAAATCCGCTCGGAATTTGGGCGTGTTGATCGGCACCTCTCTTGCTATGGACCAGCAGGTAAATAGAACAGTCTCTACCTGCTGGGGGGTCATCAAGACCCTGAGGAAAATCACTCACTACCTCTCTCTGAAAGCCCGGAAACAGACTGTAGTGGCCCTTGTCACGTCCCACTTAGATTACTGTAATGCACTCTACTCGGGTATCAACCTAGGCCTCATACAACGCCTGCAGACTGTACAGAATGCGGCAGCTAGGTTCTTTCTTGACGTCCCTGGCCGCTCATCTGCCACCATAGCCAGGAAGAGTCTGCACTGGCTCCCAATTCAGGCTAGTATCTCCTTTAAGATCCTATGCTTTGTCTATGCGGCGCTATCTGGTGACGGCTCGGAAGACATACGGTCTCTCCTAGTCCCCTACACTCCCCGTAGAGACCTACGCTCCTCGAGTAAAAATCTTCTAACTATACCCTGAGCGCGGAAAGTCAGGTGGGGCGGAAGGGCCTTTTCTGTTTTTGCCCCGAGGCTGTGGAACACTCTTCCTCTGGTATTAAAATCACAACCCTCTATCGGTTCTTTCAGGAAGGCATTAAAAACATGGCTTTTCGCAGATTCTATCTGTAAGTTGGTTTCCGGTACATATGTTTTCTTTATTTCTGTTAGGTGCCTTGATGCCCATGGGCTAAGTTTGTGCAATACAAGATGCCCTTCATTCATTCATTCATTCATTCATTCATTCATTCATTCATTCATTCATTCATGTCATCAGTGATGTCATTTGAGATGTCATCAGTGATGTCATCAGTGATGTCACTGACCATGTCATGAATGATGTAATATGTGACATCATCAGCAGTGGATTGCGGGCGCGTGAGTTATAGTGAGTCCAACTAACTATAACGTGGGAATTTCAATGGTTTTGTATGAGTAAAATGTTCTGCTAACTATAACTGGTGTGAAACCTATGGTTTTTTCAGTGAATATATATCACTATGATGTGATCAAGCCTCCCTGGAGGCGAAACGCGTCATGGCGGCAGCGCTGGCTCCATTGGAATAAATCACCTTTCACCAGCACTTTTGGGTCGGCTCTTTGTTACTTTGTATCCGGGCATCCTGTGTTCCGAGTGACAAGTTTCGCTATATATATATATATATATATATATATATTACCTACTGGCGGTCGCCAGTAGGTAGTTATAGTTAGGATAATTTTCAATGTTAAATCTCAACATTCTATTTTGAATAACTTTGGCGCCGGTTGACGAATCTGCCTGAAATTTTCAGGAAAATGGTCTCATGGCGGTCCGGTCCTTCCCTGAAAGTTTGGGGGGGATTCGTCAAGCGGGGGCCGAGATAAAAGGGGGGTCCCAAAACGCGTTTTCCCCATGTTAATTTCCATAGGGCGGTCGATTTCACTTTTAGCCCGAACGGCTGAATGGATTTCCACCAAACTTGGCAAAATTGTAGGGACTGGTAGCCCGATGTGCCTTTGCTATGTCTCAAGATATGTGCTCCAGTGGATTTTGAGTAATTAAGGTTCAAAAAAATATATATATCTATAGCAGCGCACCGGTACGCGCACGGGTGCGCGTACCGTGCGCGCCACGCGACTTGCGCGAGGAAAGCTGATTGGCTCTCGGGTGTCTGTAAACATTCTAAACAGTCCGGAGCGGCCGCCATCTTGTGTCTCGGTAAAATCGAGACACAAGAGGTGGCCAAAACAAAGAGGGAAATGAACATAAGGGGGCAGAGTAGACCCCCCCTGACCCCCTAGGTTTGATGTGGGGGCCATAAAAGGGCCCCACAAGGCAAAAAAAAAAAATTTTTTTTTTTTGATTTTCGCGGGGGGAGCGCCCGGTACGCGCACGGGTGCGCGTACCGGGGAGCGTACCATGGGAAAAAAGAATGACAGTTTTAAAAGTAGCTGTTTAGAAAAAAAAATGTTTAGTTGTTTTTTTTATACATACACATACATATATATAAATGCATATGCACATATATATATGCATATATGTCTATATGTGTGCGTGTAGAGAGAGGTAGAGAGGTAGAGGTGTAGAGGTAGAGAGGTAGAGAGGTAGCGGTAGAGAGGTAGAGATTAGTAGAGAGAGAAGAAGAGAGAGGTAGAGAGGTAGAGAGTAGAGAGTGAGTAATAGAGAGTAGAGAGTGAGTAGTAGAGAGTAGTAGAGAGCAGTAGAGAGAGTAGCAGAGTGAGTAGTAGAGAGTAGTAGAGTGAATAGTAGAGTGAGTAGTAGAGAGTAGTAGAGAGTGAGTAGTAGAGAGTAGTAGAGAGTAAGTAGTAGAGTGAGTAGTAGAGAGCAGTAGAGAGTGAGTAGTAGAGAGTAGGAGAGAGTAAGTAGTAGAGAGTAGTGGAGAATATTCCAAAGTTTGGCACAGCACCACTTTCACAATGAGTCCAATCAAATCATATCACTTAGAGTACTTATTGAAGCGCTGAATCTTGGTGTATATTCAAATGCTTTTATTTTCCTTAAGTTTATGTACCACAGCCAGCCGAAACGTTTCGTTCTGTACAACAGAACTTCTTCAGGGCGTTCTTATTTCCTTCAAGTTATGTCGGTATCCCGTTGTCATATAACTAGATATTTCTTCCAAATGTTAGACGAGACATAAGTATATTCTTATTAAAAGTGACTAGGTATCAATTTTACCCACACAATTCGGGCAGACTTGAGTAATTTATAGCATCCTCAAAGTCAGTCTTTCAAAAATTCCAAAGTATAGGACATGATAATCCAAATCCAAATGTTTCTCAAGAAAAGTCATTTACAATCGTTCGGAATATCGGTGTTTGGGCAGATATGATCCAGGGACCCCCAGTATGCAAGGGGAATTAGTCCCCCCTCTACAAACATGCACGGGGGCTGCGTTGCAGAGAGGTGTAAAAAGGGTTGTGGCTTCATTACACCTCTCTGCAATGCAGTCCCCTGGCGCATACTGGAGATTCCTGGTGGGCTTTCAGGTCTTATATAGTTAGGAATTAGCATTAAAAAAACCTTTGAAATTCACTGAAAAAACCAAAGGTTTCACACCAGTTATAGTTAGGAATTAGCATTTAAAAAACCTTTGAAATTCACTGAAAAAACCATAGGTTTCACACCAGTTATAGTTAGGAATTAGCATTTAAAAAACCTATTAAATTCACTGACAAAACCAGTTATAGTTAGCTGGAAATTTTACTGACATAAAACCATTGAAATTCCCACGTTATAGTTAGTTGGACTCACTATAACTTGCGCGCCTGCAATGCACTGCTGATGACGTCACATATTACATCACTCATGACATGGTCAGTGACATCACTCATGACATCACTGATGACACCATCCAGTGAATGTGTGTCTTTCTGAAAAATAAATTTGTTTTATATATGTATTTGTAAAGGTCGATGGAAGAATAAATGTTTAAATAAGTGTGTAAATGGATGTTTTTTTTAAAAAAAATTGGTTGGTTAACTGGCTTATTAAGTGTATCTTAGTGAATACATATATTAGCGAGTATTGTTTAAATATTTAAATGTTTGTATCAGTGTTTCTCTTTGTGTATAAGTGGCTGCAGGGGTTGGTGACTGACTCACTGTTTGTATGTGTTTTGAAGACAGAATATGTGCAGGACTGTATGGGTGGACGAGTGTGTATATGTGTGTGTTAGTGAGTGAATGACTGTCTCACTAGTGTCTTCATTACTAACGACATATGTTTTAATCTAGTATATGTGAGTATTGATGTATATAAGTGAGTATAGTATATATAGTGAGAGATTGTAGGAGTTCCTGTTTAAATAAGTATGTGTTTCTATAAGTGATTGTTTAAGAGAGTAAGTATGTGTAAGTTTCCTTAGAAGTAAGGTGGTAGTGTGTGTATAAATGTATATGCAAATAAATGGATGTTCAATAGTTTATGTGCATGTGTGAGTATGTGTGTGAGTAACTTTTGGATGACTGCTGATGTGTAACAGGATGTATAGGTGTATCACTACATATGATGAGTGAGTATATATATGAGTGACTATATAGAACTGTTGGTGAATGAGTGGATGAGTATATAGATGGTGGAATTACTGAATTGGTTGTTGTTACTGGTTTGGGTATCTCCATTTTTTTGAAAATGTTTGTTTCTATTTTTGAATATTTGTTTCAAGCGTTACATTACACTGAAATTAGGTCTGTCACTCTGTCACAAGGATGGTGTCATCAGTGATGTCATGAGTGATGTCACTGACCATGTCATGAGTGATGTAATATGTGACGTCATCAGCAGTGCATTGCAGGCGCGCAAGTTATAGTGAGTCCAACTAACTATAACGTGGGAATTTCAATGGTTTTATGTCAGTAAAATTTCCAGCTAACTATAACTGGTTTTGTCAGTGAATTTAATAGGTTTTTTAAATGCTAATTCCTAACTATAACTGGTGTGAAACCTATGGTTTTTTCAGTGAATTTCAAAGGTTTTTTAAATGCTAATTCCTAACTATAACTGGTGTGAAACCTTTGGTTTTTTCAGTGAATATATATATATATATATATATATATATATATATATATATATATATATATATATATATATAAACCAGCACTCTTCACCACCTCCACAGCTGCAGCAAAATGAAGAGACCGACCCCCAGGCTGTTGGCAAGGTAAGATTTATTTTCTACCTCTCAACGGGCGACGCGTTTTGAGCATCACATGATCTTGTTCACACACCGTGCACCCGGTCAGCTTTATTTTTTATATACTTTTTTTAGAGTTGCTCCCCTCTCAAGTGAGTCACATGGTCAGTAGTAAACATAAAGAACATACTTTTGTTTACATTGGTCCTATTTACACGTTACATATTCGCATTTGAAACAATATGAATGTTGCCAGGTATTGCACTTAGTACATAATACCAACACGCCTACACAATTTTCTTGTTTATCTGGGTGTATGAAGTTACGGAGTTAATTAGAATACATATTATTTCCTGCGTGAATGCATTAACAGTACCAACTAACAAGCAAATACATAAAAAACATAAAATACATACTTTGTATCCCATATATACATATATTGTACATGATTTACAATGTATTTACATATTGCTGCTTGAATGCAAGTTCTACTAAAACATATCACTTGATCACCCGTTGGTTTTCTGAAATGTCACGTGCCTACAATCCTGCGCCTCATATGGTACTGTTATGTATATACCGCCGCTATTGCTCCTTACCTCATTGCACTTGGCATATGGCTGTATCACTTCCCATAAATATAATGTTGTCTTAGGACCTTACATGACCTGTGTTACAAAATAATCAGTGACTTCAAACGTGATACCCTCCACTCTGAGGCTACAATGGTGAGTTGATCTATACTGTGAAACAACTTTGTTTCACCCATTACAACATTTCAGACCCATGTGTCTTTATCTTGAAAAACTAATCTCAAATATAGTGTATAAATGCATATTTACAAAAGTGGAAAGCAACTAACAATAAACAAAAACAAAAAAAAATATGTTTCATCAATATTTACATTTTGCGGTCTGATATGTTATTTCGGGGTAAATCATTTCAGCTTTTCTCTCTGTCGTTACTCATATGTAACCGATTTCCAGCAAAGCACTAGGTCACACAGCAGTCCTCTTAATTCACTGATCTACTTCTGTTTGGAACTCCCCTAATTATGGAAACACATAATTTGAGGTAAGTATGGAGCTTTTCAACACAATGCCAGAACATTATACAGATAGTCGTTTGATTCTACAAAAAATTATGCAGATCTTCCATTGTATTAAGCCCGTTCGGATATTTGCTATCTAGCTCCACTATATACTGCGTCTCCCTCCTTCTCAGGGTCTTCTCTCTATCACCTCCTCTTCTAGGGGGCGCCACAGCGTCAATCACATAATAAGTGAGACACGTCAGATCATTATTGTGTGTGGATCTGAAGTGGCGAGCTACTGGATAGGCACTGTCATTGTTCACTATTGCACTTAGGTGTTGTATTATCCTGACGTGCACCTGCAGTTTAGTACTGCCTACATACCACAGGCCATAGGTGTACGTCAGGACATAAATTGCATATTCACTGTGACAGTTGTAATTGCCTCTAATAGCTGTGCTGACCTTAGAGAAGGGGGTATTGTAATGTGTGGTGTTGATACCAAATTTACATGCCCGACAAGTCGAGCACTTGAAGAAGGCATCTTTAAGTTTGAGCCAGGTACTGCCACTATCTAGCTCAGGGCTCGTTTTGACTATCTGATTGTGCATGCTTCTTGCTTTCCTATATGTGATGGTTGGGGTTTCAGGAAGTCTTTCGTTAAGGACCCCATCAGTCAATATAATAGGCCAGTGTTTTTTGACAATGGATTTAATTTGTCTCTCCTGCTTGCTGAAAGATAAAATCAAGCGTGGAGCTTCATTGTCGTCTGATTCCTCCAGGACCTTAAATTGCAATAGAGATTCCCTGGATCTTTCTTGGCTCTTGACTAGGGCCCTTCGTAGTGTTGCCTCACTGTATCCCCTGGCTCTTAATCATGCCAACATTTGTTCAGCTCCCCTCTCAAATATTTCAGGAGTGCTACTGATTCTTTTCAGACGCAACCGTTTCCCGTAGGGGATACTTTCAATCACCTGTTTAGGGTGTCCACTGCTGGCATGCAAAATGCTATTGCCAGCAGTGGATTTGCGGAAAAGTGATGTGACTATGGTGTCGCTTTCCACGGAAATATCAACATCCAGAAATTCTGACTTGTTTTTGTTTATGCTGGAGGTAAAGAATAAATTATCTTGATTCTGATTTAATTAATTAACGAAATCTTGAGCACTAGATTCGTTACCCTCCCACACACACAACACGTCATCGATGAAACGCATCCAGTATATCACATGATTGAAACCGGGTGTGACGACGAAACTCCGCTCATCCCACCAGCCAACGTGTAAACACGCATAGCTTGCCCCATGGAGAGCGCTGCATTTCCCGGATTCCTTTGAACCGACGTGGAGATATATATATATATATATATATATATATATATATATATATATATATATATATTCACTGAAAAAACCATAGGTTTCACACCAGTTATAGTTAGGAATTAGCATTTAAAAAACCTATTAAATTCACTGACAAAACCAGTTATAGTTAGCTGGAAATTTTACTAACATTAAAACCATTGAAATTCCCACGTTATAGTTAGTTGGACTCACTATAACTTGCGCGCCTGCAATGCACTGCTGATGACGTCACATATTACATCACTCATGACATGGTCAGTGACATCACTCATGACATCACTGATGACACCATCCTTGTGACAGAGTGACAGACCTAATTTCAGTGTAATGTAACGCTTGAAACAAATATTCAAAAATAGAAACAAACATTTTCAAAAAAATGGAGATACCCAAACCAGTAACAACAACCAATTCAGTAATTCCACCATCTATATACTCATCCACTCATTCACCAACAGTTCTATATAGTCACTCATATATATACTTACTCATCATATGTAGTGATACACCTATACATCCTGTTACACATCAGCAGTCATCCAAAAGTTACTCACACACATACTCACACATGCACATAAACTATTGAACATCCATTTATTTGCATATACATTTATACACACACTACCACCTTACTTCTAAGGAAACTTACACATACTTACTCTCTTAAACAATCACTTATAGAAACACATACTTATTTAAACAGGAACTCCTACAATCTCTCACTATATATACTATACTCACTTATATACATCAATACTCACATATACTAGATTAAAACATATGTCGTTAGTAATGAAGACACTAGTGAGACAGTCATTCACTCACTAACACACACATATACACACTCGTCCACCCATACAGTCCTGCACATATTCTGTCTTCAAAACACATACAAACAGTGAGTCAGTCACCAACCCCTGCAGCCACTTATACACAAAGAGAAACACTGATACAAACATTTAAATATTTAAACAATACTCGCTAATATATGTATTCACTAAGATACACTTAATAAGCCAGTTAACCAACCAATTTTTGTTAAAAAAAACATCCATTTACACACTTATTTAAACATTTATTCTTCCATCGACCTTTACAAATACATATATAAAACAAATTTATTTTTCAGAAAGACACACATTCACTGGATGGTGTCATCAGTGATGTCATGAGTGATGTCACTGACCATGTCATGAGTGATGTAATATGTGACGTCATCAGCAGTGCATTGCAGGCGCGCAAGTTATAGTGAGTCCAACTAACTATAACGTGGGAATTTCAATGGTTTTATGTCAGTAAAATTTCCAGCTAACTATAACTGGTTTTGTCAGTGAATTTAATAGGTTTTTTAAATGCTAATTCCTAACTATAACTGGTGTGAAACCTATGGTTTTTTCAGTGAATTTCAAAGGTTTTTTAAATGCTAATTCCTAACTATAACTGGTGTGAAACCTTTGGTTTTTTCAGTGAATTTCAAAGGTTTTTTTAATGCTAATTCCTAACTATATAAGACCTGAAAGCCCACCAGGAATCTCCAGTATGCGCCAGGGGACTGCATTGCAGAGAGGTGTAATGAAGCCACAACCCTTTTTACACCTCTCTGCAACGCAGCCCCCGTGCATGTTTGTAGAGGGGGGACTAATTCCCCTTGCATACTGGGGGTCCCTGGATCATATCTGCCCAAACACCGATATTCCGAACGATTGTAAATGACTTTTCTTGAGAAACATTTGGATTTGGATTATCATGTCCTATACTTTGGAATTTTTGAAAGACTGACTTTGAGGATGCTATAAATTACTCAAGTCTGCCCGAATTGTGTGGGTAAAATTGATACCTAGTCACTTTTAATAAGAATATACTTATGTCTCGTCTAACATTTGGAAGAAATATCTAGTTATATGACAACGGGATACCGACATAACTTGAAGGAAATAAGAACGCCCTGAAGAAGTTCTGTTGTACAGAACGAAACGTTTCGGCTGGCGGTGGTACATAAACTTAAGGAAAATAAAAGCATTTGAATATACACCAAGATTCAGCGCTTCAATAAGTACTCTAAGTGATATGATTTCATTGGACTCATTGTGAAAGTGGTGCTGTGCCAAACTTTGGAATATTCTCCACTACTCTCTACTACTTACTCTCTCCTACTCTCTACTACTCACTCTCTACTGCTCTCTACTACTCACTCTACTACTTACTCTCTACTACTCTCTACTACTCACTCTCTACTACTCTCTACTACTCACTCTACTATTCACTCTACTACTCTCTACTACTCACTCTGCTACTCTCTCTACTGCTCTCTACTACTCTCTACTACTCACTCTCTACTCTCTATTACTCACTCTCTACTCTCTACCTCTCTACCTCTCTCTTCTTCTCTCTCTACTAATCTCGACCTCTCTACCGCTACCTCTCTACCTCTCTACCTCTACACCTCTACCTCTCTACCTCTCTCTACACGCACACATATAGACATATATGCATATATATATGTGCATATGCATTTATATATATGTATGTGTATGTATAAAAAAAACAACTAAACATTTTTTTTTCTAAACAGCTACTTTTAAAACTGTCATTCTTTTTTCCCATGGTACGCTCCCGGGTACGCGCACCCGTGCGCGTACCGGGCGCTCCCCCCGCGAAAATCAAAAAAAAAAAAATTTTTTTTTTTGCCTTGCGGGGCCCTTTTATGGCCCCCACATCAAACCTAGGGGGTCAGGGGGGGTCTACTCTGCCCCCTTATGTTCATTTCCCTCTTTGTTTTGGCCACCTCTTGTGTCTCGATTTTACCGAGACACAAGATGGCGGCCGCTCCGGACTGTTTAGAATGTTTACAGACACCCGAGAGCCAATCAGCTTTCCTCGCGCAAGTCGCGTGGCGCGCACGGTACGCGCACCCGTGCGCGTACCCGTGCGCTGCTATAGATATATATATTTTTTTGAACCTTAATTACTCAAAATCCACTGGAGCACATATCTTGAGACATAGCAAAGGCACATCGGGCTACCAGTCCCTACAATTTTGCCAAGTTTGGTGGAAATCCATTCAGCCGTTCGGGCTAAAAGTGAAATCGACCGCCCTATGGAAATTAACATGGGGAAAACGCGTTTTGGGACCCCCCTTTTATCTCGGCCCCCGCTTGACGAATCCCCCCCAAACTTTCAGGGAAGGACCGGACCGCCATGAGACCATTTTCCTGAAAATTTCAGGCAGATTCGTCAACCGGCGCCAAAGTTATTCAAAATAGAATGTTGAGATTTAACATTGAAAATTATCCTAACTATAACTACCTACTGGCGACCGCCAGTAGGTAATATATATATATATATATATATATATATATATATATATATATATATATATATATATATATATATATATATATATATATATATATATCCAAGAACATTCACACTCACGTCCTACACTCCAAGGACAGTATGAAATACGGACTCCAGCCGGTGTATATTAAAGATATATTAAAGATTCATTTATTCGGCGTTAGTAGCAGCAAAACATTAGTATATATATATATATATATATATATATATATATATATATATATATATATATATATATATATTGCAAACAGGTTACTCCTTCCACTTCTACCAAAGCCTCGGCGGCAAAGAAAGAGATACGAACCACTCCTTTTTTCAGGCAAGATGTTTTATTTTAACCTAGCAGCAGTCAACAGATGACGCGTTTCGGGCTCAGGCGCCCTTGTTCACATAAAGGCTATATGTGGTTAAAGCCATTTTAAATAATATGCCCTTCCCACCAAGGTCACGTGTTCAGGAAGAAAACAATGGACATAGCAAATAGACTACATGATTCCTACACAATCAATGTAATTTAGCTACTTCTTAGTGCCATAAATCATTTTCACATGACCTCAAAACTGCTTCTGAATATGTCATTATACATATCGCAAATTTATCGTACTGTAATTTGACGTCATAAATACTTTTTTTGAAATTACAATATAATTTCAAAACAAAAATTTCATTTTGGCAATTTTTCAAACATTCCTGGATAAATCCAATAGAGTGCAAAAATTCATAATAGCTGCATAAATGCATGTAACTATAAACTGATTTGTGACTTTAGTTTAAAAAGGGGATATACAAAGGGATAAGTGCATAGCAAGGCTACCTCCCGAATTTTTCTACAAAAATATACCCATGTGCAAATGATGTGTTATGTGCAAAATATGCTAAAAATGGTTGCAAGATAAAGATGCATCTTGCCACCTAACCTCAGCTGAGACATGACATAATACAATGTCTTCTGCCATAGTGTGAAAAAGTGAGGTAAACAATAGACAATCGTCATAATTCGTATGTCAAAGAACATTCAACATTCCTATATTGACTACGAAATTGACAATACAAACACAATCAAAGAATCGGATATCAATATCCTGATTATATATATATATATATATATATATATATATATATATATATATATATATATATATATATATATATATATATATATTACTCCAATCTTTGGTATTGTACAACCAAAAGAACCGAGCGCAAATCCTTAATGAGTGGAACGTTTACTTTATTGCAGTCACAGGCAAATCCTTGCCTGACGCGTTTCGAAGCCAGGCTCCTTTGTCACGGGTCAATTTCATTTGTTTTCGATAAAGTATATAAACAAACATAACAAAAGAGTGAAAAAAGTCCCAATAACATGGACATCAAAATAGGACTACTACACCACATCTTAGGCTTAGTGAAAGTGGCCGCCATCTTACAGTGTTGCTTAAAGTTCATATTGGTATTGCTCTATTCACAGTTTTCTTGGATCTGAACTTTATATACATATTTAATATATAACTCATTTAGGTGTATTTCCTCATTTTTAACCTATATACAGTTGATATAACATTCTTTATGTTTTATACAACAATAAACAATTCCGCCCCAGTGGGCAAACAATAATAATATGTCCAAAGTTCCAAAACAATGCTCCATATTTTTCTTCATATTGCAATATTTACAATATTCACAATTCTGCCCATGTGGGCATTTTTCTATAGTATTACTTATGCGGCTTCTCACTAGTTTCCCCATATTTTGAAGATGGTGTCTCCGTCTCCTATGATAAAAACATACAAGTGATCAATATTCATCTAATATCTACTAAAATATATACAAACAACTTACAGGCTACTTTACTTCTTCAAACAGTGCATCAAATCATCCAAAATGAACTGACAGTTCCTCATCCTTGTTCAAACCAAGGGGATACTTTGTCTCGTACTTTATAATCATTTTAGATTCTCTGCGCCTTAATTCTTTTAAGCGATTCCCTCCCCGTTCCATCTTGGGAATCCTGTCCAATGCACAAATTGTAAATTGATACTTGTATAGCGCACTACTCACCCACAAGGGTCTCAAGGCACTTGTACGAATACCGCTGTGGAACCCATCCTGGCTTTCCCTGTGAGGCGTCCACTCCTGGGCACCCCCAAGGTGGAGGCCAGGCATCCTTAGCGTTGTGAAGATTATGGAGTCTATGAGGCATTGCTGACCCCTGAGTGCACCTTCACCAGCTGGGCAAACTTTGGAGCTTGAATATATATATATATATATATATATATATATATATATATATATATATATATATATATATATATATATATATATATATATATATATATATATATATATATATATATATATATATATATATATATATATATATATATATATATTACCTACTGGCGGTCGCCAGTAGGTAGTTATAGTTAGGATTTTTTTCAATGCAAAATCTCAAAATTCTATTTGGAATAACTTTGGTGCCGGTTGACGAATCTGCCTGAAAATTTCCTCAAATTTGCCTCGCTGAGCTCCGGTCCTTCCTTGAAAGTTTGGGGGGGATTCGTCAAGCGGGGCCGAGGTAAAAGGGGGTCCCAAAACATGTTTTCCCCATGTTAATTTCCATAGGGCGGTCAAACTCACTTTTAGCCCGAACGGCTGAATGGATTTCCACCAAACTTGGCAAAATTGTAGGGACTGGTAGCCCGATGTGCCTTTGCTATGTCTCAACATATGTGCTCCAGTGGATTTTGAGTAATTTAGGTTAAAAAAAATATATATATCTTTGGCCGCGCCCCGGTACGCACACCGGGAAGCGCAGCGGGCGCAACACGCGAGGTTTGCACGGAAAGCTGATTGGCTCTCGGGTGTCTGTAAACATTCGAAACAGTCCGGACTGGCCGCCATCTTGTGTCTCGGTAGGATAGAGACACAAGAGGTGGAAAAAAAAGGGGGGATATGGCCATAAGGTGGCAGGGTAGACCCCCCCTGACTCCCTAGGTTTGATGTGGGGGCTATAAAAGGGCCCCGCGGTGCAAAATATATATATATTTTTTTTTATTTGTGCGGGAGGAGCGCCCGGTACGCGCACCGGGGAGTGGACCGGGGAGCAGCCCATGGGGAAAGAAGAATGACAGAGTTATTAAAAAATTTAGCCTTTTTTTATAAATTGGGGGTAGTTCTAAAAATAACTGTTTTTTTTTCTTCTTTTTGTTGTTTTATATTTTTTGTGTTTTTGGAACATTTTGTTCTTTTTTTGGCTTTTATGAACTATTTTATATTTTTTTTGGTATTTTTATGGGGATAAACGAAAAAACAGGGAATTGAAAATGGCTCAACTGGAGCAGAAAAAAAAGGAAAAATTAGGGTTTTTTGGGGCATTTGTGGTTGTCCCCAGCAAGGACGATGAGCTTTATGCTCAGTTCACCATAGGAGATGGTCTTACCACAATGTATACATGTTATACGGAAATCCCCAAACCGTGGCTGAATGCAAGGGATCGTCTCCCTTGCCTCTGGTCCCGTTGGAGTGGGTTGATTTCTTTGGGAGGTGGAGCTTGAAGATTGGGGAAGGTTACTGGCCAGTTCCCTCATCTCTGCAGCAGAATAGTTGGTTGGATGCCTGCGCTGCATGTGGCGAATCATGGTGTTGTTTCCGAAAGAGTATTTCTTATTAGGGTTTCCACTGGAAAAGTCCACACCACAGATTCGGCAAGTCACCTTGGCCGCATTTACTTTTTTCTTGCCCTCTGGGAGTGAAAAAAACTCCCATACAATGTGTGACTTGGGCTTGTATGGGGTATTTTGTTCAGGCAGCCATCTTCCACCATTGTCCTCTTCCTCTTCCTCCTCCTCCTCTTGTTGACCACCAATGTAATCTTGAGCTGGTCCTCTTGGTGGTTGTGGTGGTGGTGGTGGGGCAGATGCACCAGCTGCTGCTGCTACTGAAGCCATTATAAAGATCAAAAAGGTACAGAGAGGTACAAACAGGTCTTCCTAAGTCAAAGGACAAAGTCAGAATAAGGAAAAAAGGTAGGGTCTTTCATCATTTGGAAAAAAAAACTGTCCTGAACCAATGAGAATTGTTATTTTCAGGTCACAAGACCAGGGGCTTCATCATTATGAAACCAAAACTGTTATGAACCAATGAAAAGTGTTATTTTCAGGTCACATGACCCGACGCGCTTACGCTACGCGCCCCCGGGCGCGCCCCGGGTCGCGTCGCGTAAGCGCGTTGGATGTTTACGTTGCGTGATCGTATTCGCTCGAGTACTTCCGGGTGCGCTTACGCCGTGCGTGTCACGCGGACGCGGCTACGCGATCCGTCACGATCACGTTTTCGTTCGCGATATGGGCGCTAACCGGACGCTCCCCGGTACGCGCCCTGGGGCGCTTCATAATACTACGCTTTCCGGGGCGCTCACCGGGGCGCGCACCGGGAGCGCTCCGAGAAAAAAAAATATATATATATACAAACAAAAAAATGGGCTAAATTGTAGAAACTGGTAGCCCGATGTGCCTTTGCTATGTCTAAAGATATATGCTCCAGTGGTTTTTACGAAAATTAACTTTGAAAAAGTATATATATTGGGCTATATATATGTTAGAGCCCAAATGTAGCCCAATGTAGCCCAAAGATGGCCACCAGAGACAAAAAAAAAACAAATGTAGCCCAAATATCAGCCAGATGTAGCCCAACTATAGCCCAATGACAGAATGTCCCAGAGTGTTCTAAAGAACAACTAGAGCGACAGTCTTACTTATAAACTGAGACTTATAGTTAGGAATTAGCATTTAAAAAACCTATGAAATTCACTGAAAAAACCATAGGTTTCACACCAGTTATAGTTAGGAATTAGCATTAAAAAAACCTAATACATTCACTGAAAAAACCATAGGTTTCACACCAGTTATAGTTAGCTGGAAATTTTACTGACATAAAACCAATGAAATTCCATGTTATAGTTAGTTGGACTCACTATAACTTGCGCGTGTAATGCACTGCTGATGACATCACATATTACATCACTCATGACATGGTCAGTGACATCACTCATGACATCGCTGATGACACTATCCTTGTGACAAAGTGACAGACCTCCTTTCACTGTAAAGTAACCCTTGAAACACATATTCAAAAATAGAAACTAACATTTTCAAAAAAGTGGATATACCCATACCAGTTACAACAATCAATTCAGTAATTCCACCATCTATATACACATCCACTCATTCACAACAGTTCTATATAGTCACCCATACATATACTCACTCATCATATGTAGTGATACACCTATACATCCTGTTACACACCGACAGTCATCAAAAGGTTACTCACACACATACTCACACATGCAAATAAACTAATAAACATCCATTTATTTACATATACAGATATACACACACTACCACCTTACTTCTAAGGAAACTTACACATACTTACTCTCTTAAACAATCACTTATAGAAACACATACTTATTTTAACAGAAACTCTTTCAATCTCTCACTCTCACATATACTGACGTATATATATCAATACTCACATATACTACATTAGAACATATGTCTTTACTGATAAAGACACTAGTGAGGCAGGTATTCACTCACTAACACACACATATACACACTCATCCACCCATACAGTCCTGCACATATGCTGTCTTCAAAAAACATACAAACAGTGAGTCAGTCATTGATGCATCTATCTGCAAAGTAACATCCCCACCAAACCATACAGACACTCATACTGATACTAAAAAAAATCTAATAACCCATATACACACACATGTAGCTACTCACCAAACCATGCAGCCACTTATACACAAAGTGAAACACTGATACATATATTTAAATATTTAAACATTATTCGCTAATATATGTATTCACTAAGATACACTTAATAAGGCAGTTAACCAATCAATTCTTTTAAAAACAAACATCCATTTACCAAATTATTTAACCATTTATTTTTCCGTCGTCCTTTACAAATACATATATAAAACATATTTATTTTTCAGAAAGACACACATTCACTGGATGGTGTCATCAGTGATGTCATGAGTGATGTCACTGACCATGTCATGAGTGATGTAATATGTGATGTCATCAGCAGTGCATTACACGCGCAAGTTATAGTGAGTCCAACTAACTATAACGTGGAATTTCATTGGTTTTATGTCAGTAAAATTTCCAGCTAACTATAACTGGTGTGAAACCTATGGTTTTTTCAGTGAATATATATATATATATATATATATATATATATATATATATATATATATATATATATATATATATATATATATATATATATATATATATATAAGCAAAGTCCTGCAATGTGGCTCCCCACACGTCCCTCAGGTACAGATCTACTCAACACCAGGTGGTTATATCAAAGGTGGCTTTATTTTTCCCTCGCCATCGGCATGACGCGTTTCGGCCGTCAAAAAACAGCCTTGATCACATCATATATATATATATATTTCGCCAGTGGGTAGTTATAGTTAGGACCTACTTTCCAAAGGAAAAGCATTTTTGATTTGGTAATATCTTTGGCGCCATTTGATGAATCTTCACGAAAGTTTTGAAACTAATGGTCCCCTCTGGTCAGCTCCTGTCTTGAAAGTTTTGGGGTGATTCGTCTTGCGGGGTCTGAGAAAAAAGGGTGGTCTCAAAATGCTTTTTCCCCATGTTAATTTCTATAGGAAAAATTTTAACAGGCTACAGCCCGAACTGCTGAACGAAGTTACACCAAATTTGGCAAAAAGGTAGCTCTTTGTTCATAAAGCGACCTTTTTTTTAAATGGTGTAAATCCGTTCAGTAGTTCCTGAGAAATTCAAAAAATAAAAATATCGATATCTGAGCACCGAGTAGGAGTTGCAACTCCTCCTGAGCACCAGCTGACTTCTGATTGGCTGCCAACAATCTAAACCAAAATGTGTTGGCAGTCATCTTGTGACTCGGTACCGGGAGGAAAAAGTGAAAAATAAAGAAAAGGGGGCAGGGTAGAAACACCCTGACCACCTACACCTGCTCAGGGGGTCCCACAAGGGTTAGGAAAAGTGAATAATTATATGCTAAAAGAGTTGGGGGTACAAAAAAGTTCGATCAAATTTGGGGGCTCAATTTTGGTTAAATTTGTTTACATTTGTTGAATTTTGCATCAATTGTTACATATTGGGTTAAACTGAACATGAATTTGAGTATACGTATCTGTGAAATGTTTTACTTTTTGACATATACTGTAAAATTCTGCAAACAACATCAATAAAAAAAGTAAAAAAAAAAAAAAAGGACCCCCAGGACCAAAAAATGCATTTTATTTTATAATTTCAGCTGAATTCAAACTGAGTTTGCAAATCTGGTCGAAATTATAAACAAAAATGCTTCCTTTTGCCCTGGGGGTCCTTTATTTGTTAAAAAGCCCCATGGCGGGCCAAGTCCTGGGGGCAGGCCAAATTATGTACTCAAGTGGACTTTATCACCCAAGCAGCAGTGTGGCAGGCTGTGCTTTTGCAGAGTGGTGTCAAAAGGTGGTGTGGGCTTGGACCACTCTCAGCAATCCAGCTGTGTGATGCTTACTCGAGGTACCTGGTGGGCTACTTGGCCCCAGGGACACTCAGTATTCAAGGGGGCTTAATCCCCCAGCTCTGAACGCGCCAAGGGGTGTGATTGCAGAGTGGTGGAGAAAGGAGGTGTGGCGTTTGTCCACCTTGTCAGCAATCCCACTGTGTGGGGCTTACTGGAGGTAAGAGGTAGGCTGGTTGGCCCCTAAAGTTCCCCCAGCAGTGAAGCGGACTTCAATCCCCATCCAAGAGCGCACCAGGGAGCGCGTTTGCAGAGTGGTGGACAAAGGGGGTGTGGCCTGTTATGAGAATTTAGCAATCCTGCTGTGTGGCTCCAGTAAGTCCCACACAGTAGGATTGCTAAGACGTCTTCGGCTGCCATGCCTCCTTTCTCCTCCACTCTGCAAATGTGCCTCCTGGCAGACTATGGGATAAGGAATGAAGTCCACTTTACCCCTGAGGGACTTTGGGGACCAAGCAGCCTTTCTGGTACCTCCTGTAAATCCTACGCAGTGGAATTCCTGAGCGTTGGTAGGAGGCCCAGCACCCTTTCTCCACCACTCTCCAAAAGCGACTTCTTGGTAAAGAAGTATTTGCAATGTAATAGGTTTCGCATTTGCGAGAGTTTGAGCTATTGACGTTGTAAATCTAAACGTTTTTTACTAATGTTTTTTGTAGTGGAATGTGTGCAGTGGAATTATGTGGAATGTGTGCAGTGAAATTATGTGGATAGAAAGTACATGGTATTTAGTGTATAGGAATTATGTAGAGTGGGATTATGTATTATGGAGAGTAATTATGTGGTATGGTTGTCTGTGTTGTGGAGTGGTAACCATAGGTTTAGTCTTCCTTGTTTCCATTGAGCTCAACTATGAACACAGTGAGACAAAAAAAGAAGGAATCACTGAGGACTAAAGGAGTGATATTTACTAGTCTCACTCCAATATAACTAAATTTGGAAAAGTGTTGTAAACTGAGGGCATAGTTATGAAACTGGCAGTCTATGGACTGCCAGACTCGTGATAGGGAGGTTGTGGCGGTTTTACGACCGCCACTTTATGACCCTAGTGGTCGAGCAGCCCTGGGACCACTGACTCTGCTAGGGAACTGCCATTCCCTGGAAGTGGTGCGGCAACTCAGAGGCGTCCATATGCTTGGCAGGACCACCATGGTCTCTCCAAGCATATTAAGGGTTTCCTCTCCACCAGGGTTTTAATGGCGGTTCTCCCAACATACAGGGCCCCCTTGTGCCTCATTCCTCCTTGTTTCTCATGTCCTGTGGATGCACACATGCGGCACAACATGTGCCCCCTGTGTGCATGCACAGAAGTTCCAGCAGGATATGCTGTGCTGGAACTGTTTATGATGATCCCAATGCGGTGTCTATTTTATAGGCACAACCATGGCAACACCAAATTATTCGCCCGCCAATGACCAAAAAAGTAATTATACAGAGGGCCGTTGTCACGCGGGTTTGGTGAGGCGGAGCCTTGGGGGGTTGCGTTGCCACAGTGTCAAACTCACATTCGGACCCTAAATAGGTGTAATTTATTATTCCCACTCCAACCTATACCAATTTAGGAAAGATATTGGGCAATAAAAGGGTAACATTTACTATCCCTACTCCTATCTATACCAATTCTAAAAATTAGTTGGACACCAAAAGGGTGAAAAATAAGCGTGGGCGCAAACTCCATTCCGTTCGCGGAATTTGCAGATTTTTGGCAAATTCGCTCTCCGCGAATCGCGCAAATTTGCCCCAAAATTTGCAAATTCGCAAGCTGGCGAACTTTTTTGCTTGCACGCGCCTTAAAAATACAATATCGCGCGCGCGGCGTTGACTTACTGTGATTCTGTGTTCGCCGAGTTGTTTTTCTCCCGGTTTGCATGTGCTGCACCATTTTGGATCTTGCTGCGTGATCGCACAAGAGTTTTTCAACCGTGATTACGTCATCGCGGCCAGCCATCTTGCACAGCGAGAGTTTGACAACGCAAGTACGTCATAAGGGCCCGCGATCACGCATCGCCGTAGATGCGGCGCGCAGTTGACTTCCGGTGGGAGATTTGAACAGCTTGCGTTCCCGAACTTGCAAAAATTGCAATTCTGCACAAGAAATCCACCGCAGGCAGCATAAACCTTCTGAAAATCATGATTTTGATCAGAATAACTCCTCAGATTGACATTTGGCTGCACTTTTTTGTGCAAGGAGTCCATTTTTGGGGGGGGGTCGGGAGGAAGGAAATGCCCCAGAGACTCCAACTTTCTGTTCCTGTCCAGCAGGCTCCTCCCAGTGCTTTGTCCATGTCCTGGTCACTTTTGATTTGGATCTGGAGCTGGAAGGATTACTTTTTGTGGCTGCTGCTGGATATTTGTATTTGAGGACTTTTTGGAGTTTGGATCACTTTTGGATTTGAGATTTTACAAGTAAGTTGGTGTTGTTTGTTTGGGGCATTGCAGTTGCTGCAACTACAATTTTTTAACTTTTTCACAACTTAAAAAAATATATATTGTGGGTAGCCACAGTATCCAGTAGGCCCAGGGTTAGTCATGGGTGCATGATACAACTGTTTCTGTGAGTTTTTTTTACTTAAATCTCATTTATGTCATGGAATTTTAGCTCACTGTTATATGGGGATTTTTTTATTTAATTTTGGTGTGCCTGTAAAGCCTCACTAGCCAGTAAGCCCAGGGGTAGTGAGTGGTGCATGGAACAAGTCTTTCTGTGGGGTGTCTTGAATTTAAACATCATTGAGGGCATGGATGGCATTGGATTGTGGTGATTCTTGTATATTTTTTTGACTTTTTGGGGTGTTCTTGGGGCCTGGCCATGTGGGTGGGGGCCATTTTGAGGCCTGGTCTAGACAGAGCCTGGCCATGTGGCTGGGGGTCAAGGGGCCATTTTGAAGCCAGGCAGTATGCTCAGGCCTGCACCCAGTTGCCTTGCTTTCATCCATTATGCCCAGGGGTAGTGAGTGGTGCATGGACCAATGCTTTGTGTGGGGCCTCTTGAATTTAAACATCATTGAGGGCATGGATGGAATTGGATTGTGGTGATTTTTGTGTGTTTTTCGACTTTGTGGGTGCTGTTGGGGCCTGGCCATGTGGGTGGGGGCCATTTTGAGGCCTGGTCCAGGCTAGGGCCTGGACATGTCGCAAGGGGACAACGGGCCATTTTGAAGACAGGCAGTGTGCTTTGAGCCATAGGCCTGCACCCAGCCTGCCCTGCTTTCACCCATTATGCCCAGGGGTAGTGAGTGGTGCATGGACCAAGTCTTTCTGTGGGGTGTCTTGAATTTAAACATCATTGAGGGCATGGATGGCATTGGATTGTGGTGATTATTGTGTGTTTTTCGACTTTGTGGGTGCTGTTGGGGCCTGACCATGTGGGTGGGGGCCATTTTGAGGCCTGGTCCAGGCAGGGCCTGGCCATGTGGCAGGGGGACAAGGGGCCCTTTTGAAACTAGGCAGTGTGCTCAGGCCTGCACCCAGTTTGCCCTGCTTTTAGCAATTATGCCCAGGGGTAGTGAGTGGTGCATGGATCAATGCTTTGTGTGTGGCCTCTTGAATTTAAACATTATTGAGGGCATGGATGGCATTGGATTGTGGTGATTTTTGTGTGTTTTTCGACTTTATGTATGCTGTTGGGGCCTGACCATGTGGGTGGGGGCCATTTTGAGGCCTGGTCCAGGCAGGGCCTGGCCATGTGGCAGGGGGACAAGGGGCCATTTTGAAGACAGGCAGTGTGCTTTGAGCCCTAGGCCTGCACCCAGCCTGCCCTGCTTTCACCCATTATGCCCAGGGGTAGTGAGTGGTGCATGGACCAAGTCTTTCTGTAGGGTGTCGTCAATTTAAACATAATTGAGGGCATGGATGGCATTGGATTGTGGTGATTTGTGTGTGTTTTTCGACTTTTTGGGGTGTCCTTGGGGCCTGGCCATGTGGATGGGGGCCATTTTGAGGCCTGGTCCAGGCAGTGCCTGGCCATGTGGCTGGGGGCAAAGGGGCCATTTTGAAGCCAGGCAGTGTGCTCAGGCCTGCACCCAGTTTGCCTTGCTTTCATCCATTATGCCCAGGGATACTTAGTGGTGAATGGACCAATGCTTTGTGTGGGGCCTCTTGAATTTAAACATCATTGAGGGCATGGATGTCATTGGATTGTGGTGAATTTTGTGTATTTTTCATCTTTGTGGGTGCTGTTGGGGCCTGACCATGTGGGTGGGGGCCATTTTGAGTCCTGGTCCAGGCAGGGCCTGGCCATGTGGCTGGGGGACAAGTGGCCATTTTGAAGCCAGGCAGTGTGCTTTGTGCCATAGGCCTGCAGTACCCAGGCCAGTATGCCTTGCTTTCATCCATTATGGCCAGGGGTACTCAGTGGTGCATGAAACAACTCTCTCTGTGTGGTCTCTCTTCTATTAATGTAAACATCCATTTTTTATTAGAAATATATTTGCCATTTTTGTTTTTGGTCTTTCCGTTTTGGCGTGTGTTGTAATAATATAAATGCCTAGTTGCAAAGTATTAATTGAAGCACGACATATGCAACATTTATTTAACTGATGTTCCTCTGGCTTTGATTGCTTTTAGGTGCACAAAGACGAATCAGCCTCATCGTTATCATCAGTGCCAGGAAGAGGTCCTGCTACTGTGTTTGCAGCACAACGTCACGTGTGGCCACAGACAACTCTGCAACTCATGCAACTGCGGCCTGCTTTTCTGACATCTGAATAAGATGGGCCAAAAAAAAAGGTCGCGTAGCTACTCTACCAAGAAAGTTGCCAGTAAGAAGGAACAGAAGAAGCAAGTGGCGCCACTTACCAAGGAGACTGGTGTGCCGACCAGCACATTTTTTGGGGTAAAAAAAATTACGCCAGCAGCAGCGCGGTCCGCCGGGGACCAAGCTGGGAGCAGCACCTCCGCTTCCTTGGGCTCAGTGCCATCACACCAAGTTAGGTCCAAGTCCTTGAGTGCTGCACAGGCAGCCACTGTAATAATTGCTCAATCACCATCAACCAGTGATGTTGGCTCAATGCAAGAAAGTAGCATCCAATCAAAGCAGGGTGCAACTCATCTGACAAGTGTTCAACAACCACAGCCGAAACAACAACCACAGGTGCAACTAGTACAAGCGCAAAAACAAGCCCAAGTACATGCGCAAGAGCCACAAGGACAGGCGCAAGGAGAGGCGCAAGGAGAGGAGCATGGAGCGGCACAACTGCCCACAATGCTTGTTCCTCCAGAAGTAGGGGAAAATCAGGAAATCGAAATTCAAGCAGAGGAATCGTCATAGGAAGCCACTCCTCCTGATGATTCATTGTCTTCCAGATCCCCAGCAAGAAAAAGATCAAGGAGGGCTACTACAAGTTCTTCTTCAAGCCCCCTTCCTTCTGATGATCTTGATGTGGATTGGAACCCACCACCAACAACAATGCATTCTGAGTTTGAGAGTGAGGCACGCCATGAGCCGACAAAGGTAGCTAAGCCTAAAAGGAAGGTTCCCGCAAGGCTTTCAATTATGGGTGGTGATGACAAACAAGAAGTGGTATATTCTGCTGCTGATGAACAGTCTGATGACGACCCAGTCATCACAGACGTCACTCCAGCCCCAGCGGGCATGCAACAGACAGACACCCTATCCCGAATTGCTGCTGACATGGTTGTGGGCGGCGTGGCACTGGTACCACCACCAACGCATTTAACTAGTACACCAACACCTCCTACAGCTTCCATATTTTCTTGTCAGAAGGGCCGGCAGGGACCTCCATCCAGCTCGACCTCCATTACCTCAAGTAGTGGTGCTGTAATAAGTGCACAAGAGAGTAAATTTCAGCAACGCCCATCCTCCACTTCATCTGGCATTGAAACTGAAAGTAGCACCTCCACCACCAGCAGACATCTCCAGTCCCCAGTTTGGGACTTCTTTAATGTTAGCACAAAGGCGGAAAACATGGTCATTTGTTCGATTTGTAACCATGTAGTTAGTCGGGGTAAGCTTGGTACCAACTATGGCACCGGAGGCCAGAGAGATCATCTAAAAAAACACCACACTATCGTTTGGGATGCGCACCTAATGAAGATCCAGGGAGCCAAAAGTACAACAAATCCAAATGTATCCATCGATATTGCATCTGATGATGACGAGGGCCTTATCGTGCAGGGGGGGAGTGAAGAAGCGACAGACATTTTTTCTGGTACACCCAGTATCCCTGGCAGCAGCACACCCTCTACCCCTGCAAAATGTATGAGGAACACTTAGAGTCTGGGAAAGTCACCAATGCAAAAAAGTGCATCAATGAGCCTAACTGGTTTGAAAAAGTCTGCATCATCATCATCATCACGTAAAATGGTCCAGCTCACCATTAGAACCATGTTTTGGTCGGATGCGCCATTTGAACGCAACCACCCAATGGCACGTCTGTATAACGCAAATCTGGCTAAAATGCTAGCGCTGGACCTTCTCCCTTTTTCTTTCATGGAAGGGGTGGGTTTCCTAGAATTAGTGGCAACCGTCTGCCCTAAATGGAAGGTTCCTAGCCGGTCCTATTTTGCCAGCCTTGTTGTTCCAGCACTACATCAAGATGTGCTGGAGGTGATTGGTGCAGCTATTCAGAAGAGTGCTGTTCACACTATCCACCTGACAACAGACATGTGGACCACTTGCCAAGCCCTTGATTACATGGGCATCACTGCACACTGGGTCTCTTTTGCAGGGGTTAAAGACAAGTTAAAAGCAGTTGTTGACACGGACACAGTTTTTCAAGCTACTCGGGAACATGCAACAGTAGCCATGTTTGCCATGGAGAAATCTCATACTGCACCTAACCTTTTGGAGGAGTATGATAGGAAGGTCTATGAATGGCTGCATCCAAGAAATCGCATGATTGGTTATGTTTCCAAGGATAATGGCAGTAATATAGTTAAGGCCATGCAGCTAGGTGACTATTTCTGAGTGCAGTGTTTGGCGCACAGTATTAACATTGTTGTGCAAGATTTCTTGAAAAAAGAAACCACAGTCAGCAAGTTACTGACCACCTGCTGAAGAATCTGCACACATTTCAGCCATTCTTTTAAGACCGGGAAGAAGCTGAGGAGCATGCAACATGAACGTAGACTGCCAGTCAAAGGACTCATCCAGGAGGTGGCTACACGTTGGAACTCAACCTTTTACATGCTTGAGCGTCTGTCGGAGCATTGAGGGGTAATCAATGAGTATGTCTATAAACTGGGTTCTACTATGAAATATATGAGGCTAGAGTTGGAGGAATGGAAGCTAGTTGCAAGCCTGACAGACATGCTTCGTCCTTTTGAGGTCTTCACATGTGAAGTCAGCAGGGAGGACTGTTCTTTGGGCAAAGCTATCCCATTGTTGCGCATGCTAGAGCACCAACTGAAGGCGGTGTCTTCAAAGTTCCGAGATGATGTTGAAAAGCAAGACGCATATCAGTTGGTGGAGAGGTTATTAAGCCACCTAGTTGACAACGAAAGGCTTAAAAAAAAACATACAAAACAACATTACATTTGTGCCACTATTCTGGATCCACGGTACAAAAAGGCAGTGGCCAGCAAAGCATTCATTCCTTTTGATGAAGCAGATGGTTTAAAGTACAAACATTGGCTAGTTGTGTCAGCCACGCGGTTCGAAAAAGAGCGGCAGAAAATTGAAGGAGCCGGCATAAATACTACTGAATCAGCAGGCCATCCGGCATCAAGTTCCAAGAATCTGTGGCCGAAGGGAGTCACTTTCCCTCACAGCCGTTAACGACACCAGCAACCGTATCATCATCCTCACCTGCACCAGGCCCAGCCATGATATTGTCGGAAGTGGATTGGCTAACTCATCAAGGGTTTGCTCGTTCCAGTGATGCAAAGGCCACAGATGGTACGCAAAGTGGAGCAACCCTGGAGAACCTTGAGTCGATGGTGCAGGCCTATCTGGATGACACAACAGTGGTCTTTGTTAATCGGAACATATTGCTGTATTGGTATGGAAAAGGCCTCTATGGCCACAGGTCACCAACCTGGCTCTAAAGTATTGTGTTGCCCACTCACAAGTGTGTCTTCTGAACGTGTTTTCAGTGCTGCTGGTGCCATTGTAACTTCAAAAAGGAACCGCCTCTCGCCCAAAAATGTGGAGAGATCAAGATGAATCAGCACTTCATACCACCAGATTACAAAATATGTCAATGCACGCAGGAAGAAGAGGACACCGTCTTAGGTGACAGAAGTTCTTCTCTGTTACCTGACCTACTCCTGTCTCAATTCATAGAGTTTGAGGACGAGCTCTACCTCCCTGACACCGAGGCCTAAAAATGACTTCCTTTTTTCCGTCCTTATTCACTTTTATTCCTGTGTGTCTTTCTTTGTTTTGCAACTTTTACCACAACAAAACTCTAATCACTTAATCACAACAAGTCCATCAGCAGCACTGTCTTCATCTTATTTCCTTATTGATTTGAAGGTGCTGCAGTCTGCGTTCCTGAGGTTCACAAGTTCACAACTCAATTATGCTCCTCTATCCTCCTCCTCCAGACTCCCCCTATCCATTTCCCTCAAGGTAGATGGCTGGATTACGCAGAATAAAGAAACTTTGTCTTCGTAGACGAGTCCCCTCAAGTGGGACTGGAATTACTGACTACATGCTTGTTGATTACTGACAGTTACTTCGGAAATTGACAGGAGAGGCTGCCCGGTGGTCCCTCACTTTCAGAAGAAGATGTGGACAAAAAGTGTAACAAGTAATGAATAATGAGAAGAAGATGGCATGCAGTGGACAGCAATGGCTGTCTGGCTCTGATGAACACAATTGCTGTTTGTTTGTTGTGCATGAAATGAATCATATGTCTTCTGTTATTATTTAATCTTTTACACACTAAATGTAACTCAAGTCTACTCTGCTTTTTTTTTACTTTGTTTAATTCAAATTGTACTTAAACTGCAGGGGCCACTACGTTGCATTTCCCAATATGCAAAATGTCATTGGACTTACTGTTTGCCAATATACCATGATGATTGATTAAATAATATATCTTTTTTCTTTACAGTCACTCACTGGGATGGATGGATTATCAGCGTTGGTTTATGGAAGAACCAGTCTACAACAACTACTACAGCATACCTACATGTCTGTCTAGTCGTGGTATGGAGTGGTCGAGGCAGTGTAGTGTTGTTATGCCAGGCAGAGTACAGACAGCAGTTCATGTAAAATTGGGGCAATGTGGCTTGCTGCATACAATTAGATATGCTTTGTCTGTCTGTGTCAAAGAGCCTAGGTATGCTACATAAGGTTGCTTCACTCAGTGGTGCCTGCCTTGACCGTCTGCATGGCCCTGCCGCAACTATGGGTCAAAAATCTGTTACGCTCAAGAATTTGCGAATTTTGGCAATTTCGTGAGATTCGCGGATTGCAAATTTGCCGCCGAAAAACAGCAAATTTTGCGAGCAGAACAGATTTTTGGCCCATGCTTGTGGCAGGGGCATGCAGACGGTCAAGGCAGGCACCACTGAGTGAAGCAACCTGGTGTAGCATACCTAGGCTCTTTGACACAGACAGACAAAGCATATCTAGGGTTTAGGGTTCAGTGCGGTTTACTAGGGTTTTTGGGTTTAATTAATTTGGTAGGGTTCCCGGAGTCTAGGGCTCAGGGCCCAATACAGGATCATTCATAATGATGTTGGCAAGGTTTTAGGGGGGTTGGCGTATTTTGCTCCAGAATTGGCAGAATTTTGGCCTTTTTTGGTGTTTTGCGGGCGCGTGTGTTTGGGTGAACTAGTCGTACACCTTCCAGTGGATCGATTTTGTTCTGCCTTGCTGAGATTCTTGGGAATCACTGGAACAAGTGTCCTGGTAAGTTTCAAGAGGATCGAAGTAGTGGAAGTGCTGAAAACAGCAATTTTTTGTCAAGGCGCGATTTGCCATGTTTTAGGGATGGCAGTATTGCATGTTTTTGGGGGGCTGCTTGGGGGGGTTCTAGATTTTTTGGGGTGGGTTGAAGGGTCTGGGAGCACTGCTGGGAAGGTCTAATTTTTATTGCAAGTGGTTTGAAGAAAATCTATGGTGGAAAAGGGGGGTTTGGGCCTAGTTGCAGAGAGTGTTTTGGCACGATTGAAACTTAGGCCTAGCAGTATTGCATGTTTTTGGGGGGTTGCTTGGGGGTGTTCTAGATCTTTGGGGGTGGGTTGAGAGGTCTGGGAGCACTGCTGGGAAGGTCTAATTTTGATTGCAAGTGATTTGAAGAAAATCCATGGTGGAAAAGGGGGTTTTGGGCCTAGTTGCAGAGAGCGTTTTGGCACGATTGAAACTTAGGCCTAGTAGTATTGCATGATTTTGGGGGGCTGCTTGGGGGGGTTCTAGATCTTTGGGGGTGGGTTGAGGGGTGTGGGAGCACTGCTCGGAAGGTCTAATTTTGATTACAAGTGGTTTGAAGAAAATCCATGGTGGAACAGTTTTTTTAGCACTATTGCATGTTTGTGGGGTCTGTTTGGGGGGTTCTAGATTTTTGGGGGTGGGTTGAGGGGTCTGCGAGCACTGCTGGGAAGGTCTAATTTTGATTGCAAGTGGTTTGAAGAAAATTCATTGTGGAAAAGGGGGGTTTGGGCCTAGTTGCAGAGAGCGTTTTGGCACGATTGAAACTTAGGCCTAGCAGTATTGCATGTTTTTGGGGGCAGCTTGGGGTTGTTCTATATCTTTGGGGGTGGGTTGAGGGGTCTGGGAGCACTGCTGGGAAGGTCTATTTTGTTCTAAAACAGCAGGTTGCACCTAGCTTGAGAGGAAAGATCCTCAAAATTTGCCCATACTTACTAATTTCTATCCTTGAAAAGGAGACTCAGAGTACGCACTTTCAAAATTATGCTTGTATGTAATACTGTAGACTCTGAAACTGAAAGTGTTATTTTTGCACTACACAGCGTACCGTAGATTTTTTTCTACTTGGTGTTTTAATATCACTTCCTGTTTTTCCATCAACAATTACAGGCCGGCTTGTCCCCTGTGCAATGGGAAAAACGATGAACTCAGGCTTACCATTACCGATCCGCAATTCCGCATCCGCCGTCTTCTGGTCACCAACATTGATCGACGGAGTGTCAGATGGAATGGAGGAGTACCGCAAATAAGAGGAATGGCTGGATGCATGTAACTTCCCAAATTCAACAGGACAACTAAAACATACAGTTACAGTATCCATCTTCATTTGTACTTGTCTTTTAAGTAATGGTATTGCTGTGAACTTCTATGAGTTTGACTCTGTGCATTTGCTTGCTCTCTGCTTCAATTCATCCCTCCAGCCATTGTATATGTTTTTCTTTGCTATTTTTTAAACTAATTTAATGTACTAAGTGATTCTTCTCTCTCTGAGGGCAGATAGGCAAGTGAAATTGCGTAATTACTGCAGCCCTGTACTGTCACATTGTTTCTTCATAGTTAGTACGTTGTAGAAAGTACTATTTACTTTTCAGTAACCTATCCATTTAGCAAACAACCGAGTAGTACAAGGTAAGGGCACTTCCATTTTATGTTTATTTTTCTGCAGTTTCCTATAGCGCCAACTGGGCCCGAAGAAATTGGAGTGCTTCATAAGTGTACCAATTACATTACATAAGGTCCTGTTCATATGTTTAAGCCCGGGGACATAAGTGATTTGCACAGAATCACAGGATGATGTGTCAGGTAATACTGTGTGAAAGAGTGCATGCATGACAAGGGGGCAGAGTGTGTGTTATAAACAATATCGGGAAGACTCACTTGTATGAATATATTACTGAGTAAGAGCAGGCGGTGTGTACATTAATCGCCGTGTACTCACACATATGCATGCATTACTTGGGAAAATTGTGCGCATGGGCAGATTTGTCCTCCTGCCGGGCCTGCTGCACATGTGCACTAATTAATGAATCTGCATCTGTAATTAATGCAGTTCTACAGTGCACTGCTCAGGACATGACATGAGCACACTTGCATAGATCTGTATCTTTAGACTCAATAGCCCCAGTGCCGCGGCCTCCAAGAAGTGTTGCATTCTTCAAGTACAGCTTGAAGACAATTAGCTAGTACCAGAGGGTGTTTAGGGAGCGCGCTACCCCTAAGCCGCCTTGGGCTTAACGCCTCGAACATTATTGCATGCTGGCTTATTGGCAAAGGAGTGGCCTAGCAATACTCCGCCCGAAGCGGAACTCTGCGGAATTTGCTAGTGCTTTTCAGTAACTCTGCGGAATTCCACAGAGTGAACTTCTGCAAGCTCCACAGAAGTATTGCTTTCTTCTAGTACAGTGTGAACAGAATTAGCTACTACCAGAGAATGATAAGGGAGGGCCCTGCCCCCACTCATCCTTGTGCTTCTTATCACATCGGATATTATTGCATGCTGGCTTGTTGGCAAAGGAGTTTTTCAGTAACTTCGTGGAATTCCGTGAAGTGAAATTCTGCGAGTTACGCCGAGGCCTAAAAATAATTACCATAACATTTACTTTAAAAGATACACATTTTAAAAATCTCCCCATCCTTATTCTCTAAATACCCACTATTCCGCTACTAAACATAATTATAAAACCATTATTTATGAACATTAACAGAACTAAAAATAAAAATTTCAACAATTTCATAACTAATTAATTATCTTACTAAACACAAATAAAATAAATAAACATATAGAATCAAACATATACAATAAAATACATACCAATTAAAATATACAAATGATATTACATAAAGTGATATTTTCTAAATTGTTCTTTTTACGATATTAAAAATGACACTTAAAACGATATTTTTACTTTTGATATTCCTGTTGAAGATATTTGTCAAACCCTAATATTCTAGACATGATTTTTTTTGTAGCACAATATTTTGTTTACGATATTTTGTCTAACTACCCCTTTGCATGGGAAATGATCGGAAGAGGGTGATGACGGTAGAACTGAGTCACAAGAAAACAGAAAAACAAAGATGAAAAAAAAGAAAAGGGGCCAGTGTAGAATACCCTGACCCCCTAGGCCTTCTCAGGGGGTCCCTCAAGGACCCCAAGAGTCCCAAAAAGATTTTTTTTTTAAAACATTTCAGCAAAATTTGAGCTGGGTCCGCGGATCCCGCTGAAAAAAAAAATGAAGTGCAAGCTCCTGTGCTTCATTAAATTGAGGCCCCCAGGTGGGCCAGGTCCAGGGGGCATTTGCAAAAAAATATTCGGGGCCTGCAGGGGCCCCTGCAGCCCCGGGAACTGCCACCCCCGGGGCTTGGTTAAAATGATGTGTGGGAGGGCAATCAGTCCTCCCACAGCCCCGGGAACCGCCACCCAGGGGCTTCTTTTTTAAATGTGTGGCGGGCTTCCAAGGCCCCCCAAGCCCCAGGGACCACCACCCCTGGGGATTTTATTAAGTATTCACAAGGGCACACAGCCCCCGGCAGCCTCGGGGACCGCCACCCCCGGGGCTAGTTTTCAATTTTTTTAAAGTCCTGTGTGGGGGGCTCGAGCCAAACCACACGCCCGGGGACGCCACCTCCCCAGGGCACTAAAATGGAAATATCGGGGTCCGTTACGGACCCCCGATTCCCGGGGACCACTACCTCCCCAGGGCTTTAATCACATAGGGAGGGCCTCCCCAGGGCTTTAATCACATAGGGAGGGGGGCTGCGTGGCCCCCCTCCTGGAGCCTGTGATGGCCCTGGGGACCACAACCCCCAGGGCCGGCTCCTGCAGTGTCCCGGGGTGCCCACCCCCGGGACACTGCTGTTTGCAATGGCAGGGCGGGACCCGTGCGTCTCCCCCATCCTGCCATAGCAAACACTGGTTTGGATTTTGGAAGGGAGAGCAGGTTTCCTGCTCTCGCTTCCACAATCCAAACCAGATTGTTTTTCCACACGGGGAGCTGCATGTTAGCAGCTCCCCGTGTGGAAAAGCCATGCTGGCTCCCCCAGGAGGCGGGGAGCCAGCGGGACCATGGGGTACTGGGGATCCCACCACAGTCTGCAACGGACAGGCCAGGCCCTGGGGTAAGGGTCCCTGGGGGCAGGAGTGGCCCGGGAGGGGGGCTTTGAAGCTCCCCTCCCCTTTAAAAAAAAAACATGGCAGGCCGGCCTGGAGGGGTGGGTTCCCCGGGACCATAATGGCCTGAGGAGGGGGCCCACATGGCTCCACTCCTAACCAAAAAATATAAATAAACAGGGTGGCCAGGCTCCAGGGGATGGGGTCCTCAGGGGCAACAGAGGCCTCAGGAGGGGGCCTCATAGCCCACCTCCTTAAATAAAAAGAAAAATGTGGTCAGGCCCTGGGAATGGGGTCCCCAGGGCCTAAAAAAAGAAGGGAGGCCACACAGCTTCCTTTCTAATAAAACAAAAAGACCGGCATTGTGCCAGCAACTCTGCAAACGCACTCTGTGGCACAATTTAAGTTGGGGAATTAATTCCCCTTCAATGCTGGGGGTCCCTGGGGGCCGCCTAGCCCACCAGGTACCTCCAATATGCGCCACAGGGCTGACTTGCAGAGAGGTGGACCAAGGGAACACCCCTTTTTACACCTCTCTCCAACACAGCTCTGTGGTGCTTACTGGAGCTACCTGGTGGGCTAGTTGGACCTCAGGGACCCTCAGGACTCAAGGGGATTTATTCCCCCAATTTACAACGCACCATGGGGCACGTTTGCACAGTGGTGCAGGGAGGGGGCATGGCCAGATTTGACAAGTGTGCAAACGCGCCCTGTGGTGTGTTTTGAGTTAGAGGATTGAATTCCCCTTCAATCCTGAGTGACCCTTGGGGCCAACTAGCCCACCAGGGGGCATATTAACAAGGCCAGGCTATAATTATCGCTAAGCACACTTAGTGCTAGGATAATTATCGCCGGCCAACTCTGAATTTTATCGCTGAGATAGCGTGCTATCAGCAACACTTATCTCCAAAGCGATAAAATTCAGAGCGCAAGCTGCCAATTGTAAGATTATTGCTGGAAATACAGCGATAATCCCACAAGGTTTGGCGATAGCTTGCTGATAGGGATAGACATACTTAGCCATGATAGCCACCTTAACATAGAATATCATGGCTAATTCAGAAAAATACCAGACGTAAAAAAGCAGCTTTAACCGCGGTTAGCGCTGCATTTTTTTATCGCTAACAGGGTTAGCAATATCCTTGATAATAGGAGAAATGTCGCTTAGCGGCATTTCTCCTATTATTTTACTCTGGAACGCCCCTTTCGCATCTCATTTGAGATGCAAGGAGAAGCGTAGAGTAAAAGGGTGCTAACATGCAAATTTGTGTGTAAGCACCCTGTTTCTGATAGGGCCCTAGTTTTATCTCTACTTTTTTGGCTTTTAAAGCCAAAAAAGCAGAGATAAAGCCCTTGCGTTGCAGAGAGGTGGTCTAGGCCGTGCCCCTTTTACATCTCTCTGCTACGCAGCTCTGTGGTGCTTACTGGATGTACCTAGTGGGCTAGTTGGACACTAGGGACCCTCCGGATTGAAGAGGAATTATTTCCCCAACTTAAAACGTGCCACAGGGCATTTGCACAGTGGTGAAGGGAGGGGATGGTGTAAGAAAGTGGCTCTATATATACTGGACGGAAGTAAAATCAGCCGAACTATGAATTCCGATTTACTCACCTGTTATAAGGAGTGACCTCAGTGCTGCATCTTTGAGCACCGTACTGATCCTGAAAAGTAATTCTAACCGTACTTACCAGTAACTTGAATTTCCTTCCATAGGCCAAAATTGACTGGTTTCACTTGGAAATTCTTCTAAGTGTGGAGTTTTGGAACTTTCAAATATTCCTCTAAAATCAGCCGAACTACGAATTCCAATTTACTGACCTGTTATCAGGAGAGACCTCAGGGCTGCATCTTTGAGCACAGTACTGATACTGAAAAGTAATTCTAACCGTACTTAAAAGTAACTTGAATTTCCTTCCATAGGATATCATTGCCTGCTTTTTGCTGAAAAAGTTTCTTAGTGTCGATTTTTGAAACTTACAAATATTCCTCTAAAATCAGCCGAACTACGAATTCAGATTTACTCACCTGCTATCAGGAGAGACCTCAGGGCTGCATCTTAGAGCCCAGTACTGACCCTGAAAAGTAATTCTAACTGTAATTACCAGTAACTTGAATTTCCTTCAATCAGCTAACATTGACTGGTTTCACTTGGAAATTCTTCTAAGTGTGGAGTTTTGGAACTTTAAAATATTCCTCTAAAATCAGCCGAACTACGGATTTCGTTGTACTCGTCTGTTATCACGAGAGACCTCAGGCCTACATCTTTGAGCGCAGTACTGATCCTGGAAAGTAATTCTAACCGTACTTACCAGTAACTTGAATTTCCTTCCATCAGCTATCATTGACTGGTTTCACTTGGAAATTCTTCTAAGTGTGGAATTTTGGAACTTTAAAATATTCCTCTAAAATCAGCCGAACAACGAATTCTGATTTACTCACCTGTTATCAGGAAAGAACCCAGTGCTGCATCTTTTAGCCCAAAACTGAAAAAACCAAAGGAGTTAGGTCCATGGCGGGACTGAGGGGGGGCTGGACAGTAATACTATGGAAACCACAAAGAAGTGCCCAAACCCTCAATTCTTGAAATGGCAATTATTTGAAAATTATTTGAAAAAGACCAAGTGTGAGTCAATAACACCTGGGGAGGTAATTTTATTTATACCCATCAATCATATTTTTGTTTTTTATGCAATTTCTTTTGACGACAGGAATAGATACACTTTAACAATCATCACAATAACTAAACAATAATTGCTACAAAATTCAAAAGAAGAAATAAATGCAACACGAGTGAACACAGAACAATACACATTAAAACATCAGTTCATCAATGTTTACAAATTAATTCCTGTTTGAAGACAACCAAAGCAACGTGAATAACAAGAGCACAAACTGTGTTTTCTTTTTGACAAAGTCACTAAATGATATGATTGGCTCTTGTAGAATGCCAACGCGTTTCAGGTTCGAATGACACATTTTTGAACCCTCATCAGGGCTTTGTTAGTTGTCTGTATGTATCAGGCTCTTTGGATTTCAATGGTGGACCTGGGGGACGGCGCTTGAGGTTTTTGCTTCTCTATGTGCACCGTCCGGCGCCTCTTAGAGGGAGGAGGTTGTGGTCGCTATTCTGAGAATCATTGCATCTTGATCCTGAGTTGGAAAGACGGTTCCAGTCTGTCTCAATCAATTACGTGTTTGTTTCCAACCTGGATTAGGGACGAGGGTCTGTTAACCAGGCGTTTTACCATGTGGCTTTTTAGCATCCCTCCGTAGTTCGTGGCGCGCTGCAGCAAGACAATCAATGTCTCCAGTGTGAGGCTTCCAAACGAATGCCTGAAAACTTTCACCTACCTGGGCATACTTTTTAATAGTAAAGGGACATGGAATAATGCTATTCATACCCAGAATGTGGCTTTTATCAGGCAAATTGGAGCCCTAAAGAAATTTGCCACAAAACTTGGTGGGAAACCGGTTGGGATCCTGCTGGACATATATGCAGCAAAATGTGTTTCCACTGCAACATATGGTGCTGGAATCTGGGGTGTGGCGGACTGTCGAGAGATACAAACCAGCGAGAACGCTTTCCTAAGATACCTGCTGGCTGTTCCCCGATCCATTTCTACCACAGTCTGTCACAACGAGCTTGTTATGTCACAAAATATGGTCCTCAGAAAAAACAGTGCTGAACCAAGATGTGATTAAGGACTGTACGACCTTAACTCACTCAAGTAAAATACCTTGGCTTGCCTATGTTCAGAAATTTTTAACATCATTGGATTTAGCCAACTTATATGATAACCCGACTCTGTGCCTAACTATCTCTAAAAAGGACCTTAAGGCCCGCTGTTTAGGTCTTCTTCAAGACAGGCGTTCCTACTTTGAAGGCAACAAATCATCGATTGCTCACCATAACCTTTTACTCCATGATGCAGGCATTCCCGCTTACCTTTCCCCGTCTTTCTCAACCTATATGAGAATGCTACTAACAAGGATGAGGACGGATTGCTTCTTTCGTCTACTAACATTTCCCACCACAAACGACTGGTCCACTAACCTGGTGGTCTGTCCTTGTGACAACGTTTCCAAGCAATCCAACATACACGTTCTGTTGTTCTGCAAATTTTATGACTGGGGAAGAAAGAAACACCTACTCCCATTCCTGAAGCTGTGGGGTTTAAGACAGTGTAGGCCAGCCTTACTCAAGCTATACATGCTTGAGGATGAACTTACAATTACTGCAGCTGCTAGCTTTTTGAAATTTGCAGTAAGATGTAGAGCGTCTATGAATTGATTGTCTTCTGATTCCTGATAGCCATATTTTGTATAGCCTCAAAGACTTTCTTAAATTTCTCAATTCTATGTTTTATGTTTGAGTTTGGAACTCAATTTTATGCTGTATTAAATGTGCTTTTATGATTTTCTTTTGCAAAAATCGAATAAAGCTATTATTGAATTGAAAAAAAAAAGAATTGAGATGTCATCAGTCATGTCACTGACCATGTCATGAATGATGTAATATGTGACATCATCAGCACTGGATTGCGGGCGCGCGAGTTATGCTTAGTACAACTAACTATAACAGAGGAATTTCAATGGTTTTGTACGAGTGAAATGTCCAGCTAAATATAACACCCCTAAAACCTATGTTTTTTTCAGTGCATTTCCAAGGTTTTTTAAATGCTAATTCCTAACTATAGCATGTCTGAAACCTATGCTTTTTTCAGTGAATATATATATATATATATATATATATATATATATATATATATATATATATATATATATATATATATATATATATATATATATATATATATATATATATATATATATATATTACCTACTGGCGGTCGCCAGTAGGTATATATAGTTAGGATTTTTTCCCTATGGGATTTTTGAAAATTCTATGTCTAATAACTTTGGCGTTTATGGACGGAATTGGCTGAAATTTTCAGGAAAATTGAACATTTTGTTTCTGAGCAGCCCCTGAAAATTTGGGGGGGGGTTCGTCAAGGGGGGGCCGAGAAAAAAGGGGGGTCCCAAAACGCGTTTTTCCCATGTTAATTTCCATAGGGCGGTTGGCCTCACTTTTAGCCCGAACGGCTGAATGGATTTGCACGAAACTTGGCAAAATTGTAGGGACTGTTAGCCCGATGTGCCTTTGCTAGGTCTCAATATATGTGCTCCAGTGGATTTTGAGAAATTAACGTTCAAAAAAAGATATATATCTGTAAGCGCGGTCCGGGCAGCGCTCCGGTTCGCGTACTTGACGCGTAACGGAACTTCGCGAAGCGAAGCTGATTGGCTCTTCGGTGTCTGTCAACATTCTAAACAGTCCGGAGCGGCCACCATCTTGTCTCTCGGTAGGATCGAGAGACAAGAGGAGGCCAAAACAAAGGGGGAAATGACCATAAGGGGGCATAGTAGATCCTCCCTGACCGCCTAGGTTTTATGTGGAGGTTTTAAAAGGGCCCCGCAGGGCAAAAAAAAAAAATATATATTTTTTTTTTGCGTGGGGAGCGCCCGGTTCGCGAACCGGGAAGCGTTCTGGGGAGCGTACTATAAGGAAAAAAGAATGATAGAGTTTTCAAATACTGTATGTTAATTGATTGTTGGTTTTGTTGATTATTTTTTAATTTCTTTATTTTTTAAGCAATTATTTATTATTGTGATTGTGTTTCAAAATTTAATAAACTTTCTAACATTTCACTGTCTGAAATGTCATTATTTTCATTGAACATAGTTTGTAATCTCTGAGGGTGTAAAATGTCCTCATTTTGAAGGAGGTCATCTACTGCTTGCACACATTGCAGTAGTTCTTGGTCCCAAGTTTCATCCATAAATTCTATATAATTTGGATCAATTATTTCTTGGCTGCTCTCTTGCAGGTCAATTTGAAATGAAACTTTGTGTTCGCCTTCCATTTTGCCTGAAATTTGGATAAAAATATATATATTAGTAGAGATAGGGCACTGTTGGGATTAATTTTAGATAGGCAGTTTTTATCAGTGAATTTATCTTTGGGCAGTGTATAGTATCAGAGTGGAAGTAGGAATATAAAAAAGTGTATGTGATTTAACGTAAGTAAATTCATAATTATACAAGAGAAGCCTAACTCCATCCATAACTATAACAGAGAAGTCTATCTAAATCTATAACTACTACAGAGGGATAGTATAGAACTATCAGAAAAAGTTTACCATATTAACTTATAGTGCACAATATACTTCAGTTTTAAAAATAACAACTTACCTTGACAAAGAAGTTGAAGTGATTAGTGAAAATCCAATTGAAATGTACAACAAGAAGTAGTAGTCAAAATGGCTGTGTTTCCTTCTCTTCCTTTATACATATTCAGGTATATAACCAATCAAATGTCAGGTAATAAAAGTAGAAAATGAAAGTAACATTTTCATTGGTTGTCAATTCCAACACTTCAGGTGTTTTGTGAAGTAATTTACCTCACGGTATTTAGAGAGGTCTACATGCTAAATGGCTAAATGTAATTTCAATTAAATTTGTGAAAATGAAAGGGATTGGTATGTAGTATGAGCTAATCTATATTTGGTGAGAGTGTCTCCAGTCGTTTTTCTGTAAATTACTTTCCCACCTTTTTTGATGGTGCGCTTCCCAGGGAGCGACCCGGTACGTGAACCTGAAGCGTTACGGGAGTCCACCATTTTGTGTTTCGGTCGAATTAAGATACAAGATGGAGGGCAAATAATGTTCAGAATGGGTAGAAGGGGGCACGGTAGACTTATCTTGACCCCCTAGGTTTTCTGAGGGTGGCTGAGGAGGCTTATATGTGCGAAAAAAAACATTTTTTTATGAAATTCCGCGAGGTTAGCTTCCGGTTCGCGTACCGGGTAGCGCCCTGGGGAGCGTACTTTGTTGAAAATTAGTGAAAAAAGTTAGAAAAAAATAATAATTGTGAGTGATCAGATGTAGGGTAGCTCTGAGAAGAGCTTTTGGGATTATGGTACATTTAGGTACTTATAAGTAGGTACCAATGCACAGTCTTAAATTCAGAATGAAAATTCTGTTGCCCTCATCTGAGAAGTGAACTCCATCTCCTCTGTAGATATCTTGCATGTAGTAACGCAAGTTATTGTTGTACATGGAGCCCATTCCATGGTCTCTCATGTAAGCTGAAACAAACAGATTTGTTTACATGCTTCCTCGACTTCTCAATTTGTGGACAAAATTGGTTGGACCACCTCCATTTCTGTCTTTGGCATATATTTGAATATACCAAGGCAGTTTGAGGAAAAAGTGCCATTAATTGCTCAAAGGTGTCCTTTAAAAGCATTTCAAGACCTACTCCAGTCAAAGTGCCCAAATCATTACCTCCACAGTGCACAATTAACAGGTCAGGTTTTGGCAAATGCATAAAGTTTTTCACCAATGGTATCAATTGGTGACATTTTAATCCTCTGTGGCCAAACCACTTAATTTCCACATCTTGTAAATTGAGGTTAGGTAAATTTCTGTTCTCAGCATACCTTTGAGCCCAGTAGATGTAACTATGTCCTACAATCCAGACAGTAAACATGGTGAGAGAAGTTTCTGCTGCAGTCAGGTGAAGTGTGGTAATGAAATGGCAGATGAAACAGTAGGAGTTTGTAAAGAAAAGAAAACTGTGGAGTTTCAGTGCTAATGATTCACTAGCAGTGATTGGTGGATTTCCATTTCTGAAAACAGAAAGTTAGGGTGCATGGATGTGTTCTTTGAAAGATGTAATTTGAATGGTCAAGGAAAAAACATTTAATGAAAGATTGCACTGGATACGCAGGTGCACTGAGAGTTCAGAGTTCAATTGAAACATTGTTGTGTGAACTTGCAAACATCAGAGGTGTTTCAGGAGGTGGTTGCTATGCAAAAAAGGCAGAGAGGGCAGAGGGGGGAAGGGTTTTGATTTGAAAAAAGAGAGGGAAGAGTTTTGATTGGCTAACATGAGAGATATGTGTAATGAATATCAGCATTTCTGTGCTTTCTATAGCTGCAGCCTCTTGAGTGCATACTCTTTGTTCTGCTGAAGACAATTTGGTGTATTTCCGAGACTGCTTTGAAACTCAAAAAGTATTTGCTAAGGTGAGAAAAGATGTATTTAATTTAGATAGAGAATAGTATGATTTAAGGATAAAATTATGAAGAAAGCTGTGTTTTTAAAATGTTGCTTTGTCTCAAGTGATATACAAATAGATTTTGTTTCTTTGAGAAATTGTAATTGCACATTTTGTGTAGATATCTTGCATGCAGTAACGCAAGTTATTGTTGTACATGGAGCCCATTCCATGGTCTCTCATGTAAGCTGAAACAGATATGTTGTGTTTAAAAACGTTTTTTGAAATCAATTACATTTCTGGATATGTACTGCTAGAGCTTTCTCCATGGGGCAAGTTTCTTGTAAATATGCTCCCACCTGTGCTTGGCAAATTTAGAATTTGATTCTGGGAGTTACATAGCCATGTTAAAAATGACCCAAAAATGGTGCAAGGGCAATCAAAAAACGCGTTCATGTGTCTTAAGGACATTTTAAGTCATTTCCTCTTGAATGTAGGTATACAATTGATTTATATGTTGTGTTTAAAAACGTTTTTTGAAATCAATTACATTTCTGGATTTGTACTGCTACAGCTTCATAGGTTGTTGGGCCATATTTATAAGGCATTTGAGTGTCTATGATGTTATTTTTCCCATTTAAATTGAAGAGCTTTCTCCATGGGGCAAGTTTCTTGTAAATATGCTCCCACCTGTGCTTGCAAATTTAGATTTTGATTCTGGGAGTTACATAGCCATGTTAAAAATGACCCAAAAATGGTGCAAGGGCAATCAAAAAATGCTTTCATGTGTCTTAAGGACATTTTAAGTCATTTCCTCTTGAATGTAGGTATACAATTGATTTATATGTTGTGTTTAAAAACGTTTTTTGAAATCAATTACATTTCTGGATATGTACTGCTAGAGCTTCATAGGTTGTTTGGGGCATATTTATAAGGCATTTGAGTGTCTATGATGTTATTTTTCCCATTTAAATTGAAGAGATTTCTCCATGGGGCAAGTTTCTTGTAAATATGCTCCCACCTGTGCTTGGCAAATTTAGATTTTGATTTTGGGAGTTACATAGCCATGTTAAAAATGACCCAAAAATGGTGCAAGGGCAATCAAAAAACGCTTTCATGTGTCTTAAGGACATTTTAAGTCAATGAGGAAACACAGGTGATGTGATTGTGAAATGAGGAAAAGAAACTCCACATTTTTCAATTACATCACTAGTGTTTCCTAAGTTTATGAATGACATTGTGCAGATGAAGTTTAGGTCTGTCCACGGACACAAAAGAGGTCTGCCCTTTGTTCAAGAGTGAAGTGGACATGACTTACATGTATTATCTCCTCTGTATTCTTTAACAAGCGAAAATCTCATCTGCAACCGTGAGTAGGCCTCACCTCAAACAAACCTCTGGATAGGCCACACCTTATCGTCATCCTGAATCAATCATTTAAAATGTTAGGGACAGATTTATGATAGGTGTATGCCTGTTTTGTACCACTGTGCGTCACTTTTGTGACGCAGTGGTGGTGCAAAAGATTTGCTATGTGGCGACATATTTACAACTTGATGCATCTAGGCAGATGTGTCATGCTGTAAAATAACAAGCAGGGTGTTACGTTTTTGATGACTGTTATTGATTTACTGTTTGGTAATAGTGGTTAATAACATTTTTTATTATATTTTACCACAGATTCAACTGCAGATCATTTCAAAATTTGAAAATGCCAACTAAGAATCAAATTAGAAAGGCTACAAAACGTCAAAGACAGCAGGTTCATCTATTACTGCAGCAGTCCTCTACAAAAAAAAAACTTGTCAAGTCACCAAGAAAGCTCCGGGTAAGACCACGAAATCATTCATAAGAAATATTTGTAGTAAAAAAAGTATTTCTACAGAAAATGTTTCAGTCCAGAAAAAGAGAAGCAATTTAAACGGAAAGGAAAGACCAATCAAAAATGTTACTGCTAGTGCAAGAGATAACTCTGTGCATGATAGTAGAAGGAAACAACAGTTTAGGGACATTCGAAAACGAATGATCCGCAACAGGATAATAGTTAATTTGTTAAAAAATATTATGAAAGGCCAACAGAAAGTGGCATTTTATAAGAAAAAGAAAAATGTAGAGAAAATTATTGATCAGGCTTTTGAAACTAAGCGAAAGTTATTTATTTTGGTAATCAATAGAATTAGGAAACTAAACAAGGTAATTTCTGATTTCAAATCAAATAGTAGATGGAAGAGAGTAGTTGATCGAAGTAATTTTTGTGAAGTTTTTTCCGGAGAATGGATGCATAGTTCAAGTTGTGAGGCATTTTTTAATGAGGAGAGTTATTTCCAGGATAATGATTTGGTGCTTGCAGTTGACACCAGTGGTCGAGCTTATGAAGTGAAAGATGGTTGTCCAGTTGAAAAAGAAAAACTTGTGACAACAGAGACAGAAGAGGTGTTAGGTAATCAAGTTTTAGGAAGACGTTCTAAGGGTCCTGTGTACACCTGGAAGTATAGTTCTATTTGCAGTGTGCGACAGGATTCCATCAATTTGCTTTGTGATTTTGTACGGACATTTAATAAGAAAAGTTTGAAGCAGAAAATGAAGTTGTTGCAAGAATTAGATCCTTGCAGAGTGAGAGAAGTGACAGGTTTGCATGGTCATTCACTGGCTTGTCTTTCCAGGAGAGTATGCCAGAGTGTTTTTCATCATTTCAGGATGCTAGCAGTGCATCATAATAAAGTGAGGAAATTAGTGAGAATGTTGTAATATGCTAAGAGTCCAGCAATTATGCTTAAAAAATTATGCGCTGCTCTTTTGCATGGTTCTGAAATAGATGTGAAGAATATTTGTGAAGAAATTGAGTTTTGTTACTTTGGAAGTAAAGATGAGAATGTTCAAATTGACCCAGAAGTAGAGGGTAATGTTGAAGATAATGTACAGGTTTCCAGTACAGAAAATTTTCAGAAGGAAATTGCCACGTTTCAGGTGAAATCAAGTGAGAGGCCTAATTTCACTCGTGTGTGTTGTCAACTCACTTATTATAAGAATCAGATTAAGTTAGTGGATTTATATGCAAAAAGTGAAAGGGAAAATAATAGTGAATGGAAGGATTTTGCAACATACTTGATGGTAGAAAATTGTTTTGATTTGGGATCAGATCAACGTGTGTGTACTTATTGTTGTAACAAATTAAACCAAAACCAGATGCCTGCTAGGGCGGTTCATAATAATCTGGAATTGGTTGAGATTCCTTCTGAATTGAAGGATTTAAATACTTATGAATCTATTTTGATTCAAAGTATCCATCCCTTTCAGGCTGTTGTAAGAATGGAGCCAAAGACAGGGAAGTTGCCTCCATCAGATTTACAGAGAGGATTAAAGGGAAGAGTTGTTTATTTGCCTCTAGATTTGAACAAAAACATTAACACAATTGGAGTAGAAAAAGTGGAAGAGGAACCTCTGGTTATCTTAGTTAATGGGGTTCCGACAAAGAATAAGAAAATATGGCAAGATTTAGTGGATGTTAGGAAAGTTAAAAAGGCAACATTGTATTTGAAAAAAAATAATAAGTACTATAAGAATGTATATGTTGCAGAAGAGGAAGTAAGTGATGAAGAGGATAGCGATTTGTGTGCTGGCCAAATTGAGAAAGTAGAAGCCTCTAAAAGTGAAGAAATATATGAACATTATAGTGTTCATCCTTTGCATTCCAAGGAAGTCATGGGGAATGCTTTTGAGTTGTTTCAAATGAAACAAGCCAAAGGGAGTCCCATTAGTGTTTGGGAGGAAAGTCTGGAAGCTCGGTGTTTCCCACAGCTATTTCCAACAGGTGAAGGAGGAAGATATGATGAGCGACCTCATCAAATTCCTGCTTCTGAATATCGGACTTTACGATTGTATGCAGAAGATGCTAGGTTTCGACAATGCATTCCCTATTTGTTTCATCTCCTGTTTGAAAGCTATCTGTCTGGACTGTCATATGCAGTGAACCACATCTTGAAAAGTGGTATACAGATGCGAAACATCTCGGCAAGTGACTTTATGGATAAAGTCAATGTCCAAGACAGTATTTTGGATTCTCACCTAATTAATCTCATGGCGTGTCAGCGTGGTACTAATGAGTACTGGTACCGTCGTCATGGTGATTTAAAATGTATGCTGAGGAACTTAGGAACTCTGACATGGTTCCTCACTCTGAGCTGTGCCGAGTATGGCTGGGAAGACTTACTTGAATTTCTACGAGAGGCAAATGCAAACATTGAAAACATTGAATTCAAGACACCCGGAGAACTGTGTTCTTTGGTACCAGTGAATGTATGCAGGTACTTCAATCATAGATTTGAAGCTATGATGTCTTTCATCATGAATAAGAAGAATCCACCTCTTGGAGAGGTGTTGGATTTCTTCTGGAGAAAGGAGTACCAAGCAAGAGGTGCTCCTCATATACATATGCTGCTGTGGATCAAGGATGCACCTAAATTTGGAACAGATCCTGATGACTTAGTGATGAGTTTCATACAACAGTATTCTACGTGTGATGTTCCAAACACAAAGGAGAAGAAAAGCCTAAGAGAACAAGTTTTACGTTTCCAAAGCCATCGTTGTGGAAAGTACTGTCGTCGTAAATTCAGAAACAAGGACAAGTTCTACACCAAATGTCGTTTCAACTTCCCACGACCGGTGATTTCTAAAGGAAGAGTGAACAGTTTGATGTCTTCTCTGTGACATAATGTGACGAGGAAATCACCCAAAAACACACACAATTTAAAGAGGAACGAAGAGTCCAAGTACATCAACGACTACAACCAAGTGATTTTGTCCATGTGGAATGCTAACATGGATATACAGTTTGTGGCTGACAACTGTATTGCTGTGGCTCGGTATGTGACGTCTTACATCACCAAAAAAGAAAAGACAGAATTGAAGGATATGTGGGAGGACATTTCCCATGAAAAGAGCCTCAGCAAGAAGTTGTACAGTTTCAGTCTGAAGATGTTGTCGCATCGAGAAATCGGAGCTTACGAATGTTCTGACCGGTTGTCTTCAGCAAGTCTCTATGCCAAATCCACGAGTATCGTTTGGGCGAGTCTTGGTCTTGCTGCAACGCGTAATCGAGTTCTGAAACCTGTGCGGGAAATTGAGTATTTGGCGGAAAAGGAGCCAAACAGTACCGACATTTTGAAGACCAACATGTTGGATACATATTATCCAAATCGAAGCAGTCACCTCGAGAATGTTTGTCTGTATGAGGTTCTACAAAATTACATATTCAAGAGGAACATCAAAGAAGATATTGAGAAAGGAGTGTATGCTGTAATTGGAAGTGAGGGATGTCTGGTCAAGCAAAGAAAATGCCACTTGGTAAACCATCGAAAATTGAGTGGCGAATCTCCAGAAAAAAAGGAGTTTTTCTATTTAGCCCTTTTGCAACTTTTCAAGCCTTGGCGTGCAGAAGAGGAACTGCTTGGAGATTTCCTCTGTTACGAAGACTCTTTCACTGCCGCCAAGGACACCATAGAATGTCTTGCTTTTCCCAAATATCAAGAAATGTTGACTTTGGAAATTGAGCAGGAAGCAACGATTGCAGCCGAGATTGCCAGAGACAGTTCTCAGGACAGTCAGAGTTCTGTTTCATTGAGTCAGGATCCACTAGGAGTACCTGTTATCGAAAATGAAGCTGCCACTGCTATGAATGAAGTGAAAAGAGCCATGGCACATGCTCAGGAGGATGCGGTTAACTTAGAAGTCTTGGAAAAACAACTCAACGTTGAGCAGAGGAAAATATATGACGAAGTTACCAAGCAAATTGATCATGGAATAAGTCATGAGAAGAAAGAGTGCTCATGTACGTCGTTGAAGCCTGTCCGACTGTACGTGAGTGGAGAAGCGGGAACTGGAAAAAGTTTCCTCATTAAAGCAATTTCATGTTATCTGCAGGAAAGGACTGAGTCATCGCTGTCTTGTGTTGTCACCGCTCCAACTGGACTGGCAGCACATAACATTAAAGGTATTACTTTGCATCGTCTACTGATGCTGCCAGTGGAGCATGACAACAAATTACAATACCACAAGTTATCTGGAGATGCTTGTTGTGAAGTTTCAAGAGTCTTGAGGAAAATGAAACTTCTTATCATTGACGAAGTAAGCATGGTTTCCAATGTCATGCTTGCCTTTGTGCATTTGAGAATGCAAGAAGTTCTTAAAACTGAGTATGATGTGTTATTTGGTGGCAAACACATCATTGTTTTCGGAGATCTTCTGCAGCTTACTACAGTCAAAGGACAACCTGTGTTCAAAATGCTCACGCATGAAGATACCAGGAAGTGCCTAGGGAGCATTGGCAACGTCAATATATGGTTAAACTTCAATTATGCAGAACTGCATGAAAATATGCGTCAGGCGAAGGATGAAGATTACAAGAATATTCTACAAGATGTTAGAATTGGAAAAGTGACCGAGCATGGGAAAGAAGCTTTACATGCACGATTACTGTCAAATTTATATCCAGAACAAGACGTTGTGCCTGAGAATATTTTTCAGAAAATTACTGAGAAGAAATCCGGAATATGTTTGATGCCAACTCTTGCAGAATGTGCCATCTTCAACAACAAAATATTGCATTTAGAAAAGCAAGAGATTGTGAAACTGGAAGCTATTGACAGAATAGAGCATATGGGATCAACAATTATTTTGTCTGAGAATTTGAAATCAAAATTGGATTCATTAGAGAAGACTATATCTAAAACTGCGGGCTTTGAAAAGACTTTGAATGTGTGTTTAAATTGCCGAATCATTTTGAGAAGGAATTTACATGTTGAAAGAGGTCTGGTAAATGGATCAATGGGTAATGTTGTTGATTTTGAGAAATACAGAAGTAGAGATGGAATTGAATTTTTAAAAATTAAATTTGATGGCATTGAGGAAGTACAGCTAATTGGTCGTTGCTCTGCTAGGTTTTTGCTTGTTAAAGACTTATATGTTCGCCGTAAGCAGTTTCCTGTTTGCTTGGCATATGCGGTGACAATCCATAAATCGCAAGGTTTAAGTGTAGACAGTGCATTGGTGAATATTGGCAGTTCTGTGTTCAAGGAGGGTATGGCATATGTGGCATTGTCACGAGTTAGAACTTTATCGGGATTGTACTTGATTGACTGTGATGTCACAAACATTTGTGCGGATCTAGATTGTGTTAAGGAATACAATAGGTTAAGAAGAGAGTATGCGCCACATTTGCCTCAATATCCTTTGTTTGAGAAACGTGTGGTAGGCCGGAAACGAAGAAATATCAGTAATAGTAGGGAGGTTGTAGGAAAAAGACCAAAAGTCGATGAACCGAAAATTGTAAGCAGAAAGAAAACGGATTCTGTTGAAGATGTTGTTGGTTTTCAATTTGAAAACAGTTCTGGTGTCAACTGCTATGCTAATGTAGTTGTTAATGTTGTATTTTCACTAGACACTTTAAAAGAACAGATTGTGATCAATTCGGAACAAAGTTTATGCTGTTTGTTGAATTCTGTGTTAGAGAAATGTAGCACTGATAGAACAAAAGTAGAAAGTGTGTCTGAAGTTCGTTATCTGTTAGACGAATGTTCAGGTCAAACAGACTTCTCTGAAAATATTCAGCAGGATTGTCAGGAGTTTTTAATGTATATGCTTGATGTATTGCAAGATGAGGGTGTAGATGTAGATCACCTGTTTGGGCTTTCTTATCAATAGCAGCATGACTGCGAGAACTGTAGGGTATCAAGTACTACTAGTGTAGACTTAGAAAGATTTATATATTTAACTTTGCCAGACAGTAAATCAGTGTCCTTTAAAAAGCTAGTAAAAGCAGCTGATCACAACATGGAGTGTAGCCAATGTAAATCTGAAATGATGTCAACATTATTTATACGAAGATATGGCCAGTATGTCATTTTAATGTTCCAACGATGTAGGCCTGATGGAACAAAATTGACAACTTTAATAAAAAAAATTGTTGCTTCGCAGTTGTCAATATCAGGAAGGACTTTTGTAACTGCAGCAATTATCTATCATGACGGTCCTTCAACAACATCAGGACATTACACAGCTTATTTAAAGTCTAGAAACGGCTGGTCATTCTGCAACGATTCTGTTATAACTTTAAAAAAAAAATTGCCGTATGACCGTAAAAATTCTTACCTGGTGTTTTTAAAACCAAAATTTTAAGGAAAGAATCTCGGGATGTGCTCTGTGGAATTTCAAGAGGTTCATAGAGTAGAGGGAATGTAAGTCTGCAATGCTGTCTAGATTATTGGTCAAAACTTTTGATTATAATGTCATTTTAAAAATCCAACTATATAAACCTGATGCAAGTAAGTCTGCTTCATAATAAGCAGTATCAGTGTCATAGGAAAAGTAGAACATGACTGAGCAAGAAGGGTAAGATATTAGTAGTCCAGGATTGTGAAAGTAATCTTAAACGTTTTCTTTCTGAAACTTGCGAAAATAAAAAATGACGGAATTCCAAGAGTCGTAAATCGCTCTAACATGATTTGGCCTTGTGGAAACATGTGGTAGAATGTGAGAAGTCTTTTATCGTATGTAACATATTTTTCAAAACGATAGAGGTTTTCTTTCAGAAAGTGGCGGGCTGAAAATATTAATAGCACAACAGAGTGTAAGCTGTTCATAGGACATCCTTCGACGTCATGGAAAGTAAGTTAATTTTAAGGAGTTTTGAATTCTGATTTCTTATGTTGTATGGGTTTTTTAAACACAATCATTTTGATTGTGTTTTTTTCCCCGCTGTTACATGATGAATACCTTCAAGTCACTGATTTTAGTGAAATTTGATACATTCTGAGAACAGCAAAAATAAACCATTTAACATGTATAATTAATTCTCTACTTTTTGTACTTATGATATACATTTAGAAATGTGAGGTAGACATGGAGAAACTGAGACTTCTGTAAGTGTCAAAGTTAATGCATACACTGCTGCACTTCTGGGTACTGTTTCATATGCTGGACTACATCTGCACTATGAGATACCTAAGCAAAGGCAACACAGGTGATGTGATTGTGAAATGAGCAAAAGAAACTCCACGTTTTTCAATTACATCACCTGTGTTTCCTAAGTTTACGAATGACATTGTGCAGATGAAGTTTAGGTCTGTCCACGGACACAGAAGAGGTCTGGCCTTTGTTCAAGAGTGAAATGGACATGATTTACTTCATTGTTAGGCCTTCACATGTATTATCTCCTCTGTATTCTTCAACAAGCATAAATTTGATATGCAACCCTGAGTAGGCCTCACCTTAAACAAACCTTTGGAGAGGCCACACCTTATCGTCATCCTGAATCAATCATTTATCTATCACATTGAACTTCTATTAGTTCTACTGCTTCATTTCTTTAACCCTTACTTTCCTGCCTTTGCTACTTCCTTCATTCCTTTCTCTATTACTTATTTACTTTACTCCTTCCACTATTTTTCTCAGTCCCTCTCTTCTCATACTTCTTCACTCTTGTTCACTCACTTTGTCTCTATTAATGTCACTGTTTCTGACTGATCAAAATTTTTTTTTTTTAAAAAGAACAGTAAGTATAAGGGAAGGAAACAGACAGTTATGTTAAAAGAAAGACAGCTATAGGGAGTAAACTAGGGATACTGTTACCCGCAATCCACTGCTGATGATGTCACTGACCATGTCATGAATGATGTAATATGTGACATCATCAGCAGTGGATTGCGGGTAACAGTATCTCTTGTTTACTCCATATAGCTGTCTTTCTTTTAACATAACTGTCTGTTTCCTTCCCTTATACTTACTGTTCTTTTTTTAAAAAAAAATGTTTTGGTTCGCTCCCGGTTCGCGTACCAGAGAGCGAACCGGGAAGCGAACTAAGAGAAATAGAGGTTGGCAGAGTTTCAAATATTCTACCAATTTTTTTATAACGGGGAGGTAGTTCTGAAAAGAACTTTTTTTTTTGTTTTTGTTGTTTTATATTTTTTTTATTATTTTTCTGAACATTTTTTTAGTTTTTTTGTATTTTCTGAACGTTTTTATATTTTTTTTTGTTTTTTTTGGGGGGGGGGAACGAAAACGATTCATTGTAAAGGGCTCAACAGGAGCAACAACAAAAAAAAAGAATTTATTCTCCGGGGCGTTTCGGGCAAACATGATTGTCAATAGCTCTGTTGATTAGAGTGATGCTACTTTCTCTGTAGCAAATGAACTGATTGCAACGCACGCACACTTGTTTGACTTCCCCAAACCTCATTTGTATATTTGGGACCATCTCCCTCGCCTCTGGTCCTGTCACTTCCTGTACTACTGATCTTCTGGCCATCGAAGGGGGATTATCTTGCTCGTCACGTAACTGCGCAGCACTGTAGTTGATAGGATGCCACCTACTCATGTGCCGATGCATTGTGTAGTTGCCGTAACTGTACTTCTTGTCGGTCCCTCTGGACAGTCTATCTTTACATATAAGGCAAAATACGTAGCGTGCATTGACTTTCTTTTGGCCCTCGGGAAATTAAAAAAATTGCCAAATATAGTTTTCCTTCCGATGATACCTCCTGGGCTCCTCTGGCAAAAACAGTGTATCTTCCTGCTCTTCCTCCTCTTCCTGTTCTTCCTCTTCTTGCTGAATTATAACTTCAGCAGGTGGTCCTCTCTTCCTTGGATGTGGCGGAGGTGGTGGGGAAGAACCAGCTGAAGCTACTAATGAAGCCATTGCTCACTGTTAACAAAGGGTCTTTCTCTCACAAAGATGAAAGTCAGAGTGAGGAAAGAAGGAAGGGTTTTCATCATTTGGGAAAAGCAATAGTTCTAAACCAATGAAAAGTGTTAATTTTAGATCACATGACCTAGTCTTACATCATTAGGAAACCAAAAGTGAAATGAACCAATGAAAAGTGTTATTACCAAGTCACATGACCTGATGTGTTTACGTTACGCGCTTTGAGCCGCGTCCCGGTTCGCTTCCGGGTACGCGAACTTGGCGCGTCATATGACGTATTACGCGACAACGCGAAACGTCATGCTGACGCGACGCGTCACGATGTTGTTTTCTAACGCGACAGTTACGCAAACGGAACGTTTACCGGTTCGCGGACCGGGTCGCGGCTCCAAATTGAGCTAACTGGAAGCTAACCGGTTCGCGGACCGGGAGCGAAACAATAAAAATAATTAAAAAAAAATTGTATTAAAAACATGTAAAATATATTTTAAGATTTAAAGAAGAATACATTTTAAAGGTTTTGATATTAGCTTTTAAAAAACCAATGAAATTCACTTAAAAAACCATAGGTTATAGAACTATACAGTTATACACACCTTACTTATTCAAACATATACTAACACATATTTACTCTCTCATACAATCCCTGATACATGTTCACGATGATCCATACAGCCACTCACACATTCACTGGCTCTTATGCACAGTTATTTATATATGTCAACTCTTGTCGCAGGGTTTCCGTTCTCTCACAGAACTGTGCTCAGAGACCTAGAACCTGGGTGAGTCAGGGTGACCCAAAACTCACCTATGTTTCAGAAATCCCCTTACCAGGCTAGCTACAGTATCTCATCGGCAGTAAATACTTCCCGATGTCTTAGACAATCCAGAACATGAACTTAGAATACCTCAGGTATCGTGGAACACATGAACACTCTTTCGTTATATTATCATTCCAAACCGAAACTGGGAGGCAATGAGAACACGTGCAAGTTTGAAATGTTTATTTTTTCAATGCAACATTTTCAAACGCAGTATCTTGTATAATATCAACATACATATTATAACAATCAGAGTCAGCAGCATAGTCACTAATCCATAGTAAGCAAACTGTGATAACATATTATGATGCAAAATCTATAGAATTCTGTATCACCTATATTTCGCGCACCCTAATTAGCATATTATATTATATCTAAGAAGGTCTCATTTGGGCTTTAGCTGGGCGAACCCATACCTCAAATTCTCAGTAGTAGGAGATCACATCAACAGCTACCAGCTCTCAGCATGTCCAGCATCAAGTGTGTGTTTGAATTTCCTGTAACTGTATCTTGAACTCACGTAAAGCCCAAAGTTGGCACAAACATTATTTGTGTTATGACTAACGTAGTGCGAGGATCAGGCCTACAATAACCTTGTGTTAGAGTGTGCAGCTCTCAGTGTGCAGACAGTTGTTCCAAATGTTCCAGGCACGACTGATATCAGTGCAATAATATATTATTCTGAAGTAAATCAAATCTTTCTTCTAGGTTAAAAGCTGTAATAACAATTAGGTGTCGTGTGCAAACCGAAGCAGAAAGAAAAGATGGCTTTTAAACTTTTAACAAGCACATGCTAACTTAACACAACCTATGGAAACGTAATAACCATATGACACCCCCCCAATGGTCCGAGGACGGTCAAAAGACAAATATATAAGCCAATACTCTATGAGAGGCAAGACTTGAAAGCAGAGTTCAATGATATAGAGCCAAGCTAAATGTATGTAATGTATGTAAAATTTAAAAAATACAAAAACTATGTATGAATGCCTATAGTGGCCACACAAAATATAAAAAGTCGAACTTGAGGCCTAAATATAATAAACAGGCCTTGAACATATGAAAAAATCGAATGTTCGTATTGAAATTGGCACCATTCAGAATTACTAAAAAGTCACGTGCCATATAGATGGAAGTATTCAAAGTCATCCCTCGTTGAATGAATATGCAAAATATGTAGCAACAGCTTCCAACATGAAATCACTGTCATCATCAGAAAACAGTTCAGCCATCCAATTAAGCAATGGGAAAGAACATACGTGCTCCTCCAGTACTGAATCCTCTAGCATCATCAGAGGACAACTCAGTGGGTTCTCGAGAACGCTTTGTGCCAGAAAGTCATGCGCTGCTGCGAATATGTCCCACTGACCCATTAGTCCATGCATCGCTGCCACAGCCATAACCCTTTCGCCAGAACAGACCAACTCATGAGCCACTACGGGGGACATCAGCTGATCAAAGTCGACGTCAGGAGAAGTCGGTAAACAGAGACACAAATCAATGGCCCAGTCGAAATCACAGCTCAGGCAATGAAACACAGGCTGGACACAGGTGAAATAGGAAAATCTGAAAGATAATCCAAAAGCCGTGCTTAAAGTCGCAAGCGGCAGGGATCCATAATAATCAAGCATCCGGTTGCGAAACTGCATCAGTAGGTGCTGTGCGTTTCCTAGCGCAGGATGGGCATCCATGTTTTATGAAATAAAATATCACCAGAACGCCTGCAGCCAAAGCCAGCAAAACAGGAAATCCGCCAAACAGACTAGCGAATATAGAATGAAAGAACGCAGGGATTATACCAAATACTTTTTCAAATGTAGTCACAAGACCACTGCTAACCATTTTAAAAAAATGAGCGAGGTTGGATGTGGAGGAGGCATTAAAGATCTGATGAACCAGCTCGCAAAAATGAAACGGCAAATCAGTACTTAAAAGAGCTTGTACTTCTGTGTGTGTGTTTGCTATGTGAAGGACATAAGTTTCACGGGCAGAGCTCAGGGCCACCTGTTTTTGAGACAAAAGGGCTCTTATACGGCCTAAACCATTGAATTCAGCTCTCAAGGTTGGTATTCTCGGCCAAATTAAAACTTCTGCATTCCCATGCGTGGGTGGATACAACACATTCTTGCAGCAAACGACCCTTTCAGACACGGTAACCACATATCCGATTCCAGGCTCTAGCCCACAACAAAACTCGTTATTTAAAAGTAAATAACTACCGTTGGACAACAACGTGAACGTGGGAACTATTGCAGGAACTGGGGTCCCTTTCAAAACACAGGCCAAATTCGGTTTGTCCTGATTACAAGAACCATGCAACTGGATGTGTCTGCAAATAAGTGAGCGGTCAGGGGACTGTGTACATTCTTCACCATTCAGATTCACTTCATTTCCATCTTTAAGGCATCTGTAAGTGTATGGTAAAGACCATGTCTCATGGAGGAAAGCGCTGCCAAATGGTTCATATCGCCCAATGGCAATATATTTCATACAATTTGTAAATTTATACAAAGCAAAAGGTAACGTTATAACACCATGAATAAGCCATGTTGCTGCAGTTACTTCAGCCACCGAAAATGGCAGGGATTCTAATTTTTCAATATGTAACATAGAAAATGTAGCATCTCTCATTGACAACATGCGCTGTTTTTCAGTCAAATTAAACGGGGCAAATAATGATGATATGTTCAAAAAAGTCCATGGCACTCTTCCAGACTTAAGAGTCTGTAGTGTCCAGGCAAACTGCATCACAGAACGGAATTGATTTTGACCATGATACAACACGGATACTTCATCATGTACTATGTCGACAACAGAAGACACAATATTATTTAAAGTGTAAATTCGGGAAGAAAGCGTGTTAATGCTGTTATCAACCACTGCAAGCACTTTCTCCAAATTAGCTTGATCAATAGCCCTTAGGCGTTTAGCAGCCTCAACCTGGTTAACTTTCCAAATTTCATTGTAAATTGCATACAGGAATCGTTTAGATCTACCTTTAGCAGGGCCTTTTATAAAATCGTTTAAATCCACATTATCATGTAATTGGGACAAATGTAGTTTAACTGCAGCTAAAGTAGAATGCTGTAACCAATTTTGACATAGCTTCCCCACAGAATAAGTTGTGACAGAATAGTCACCTTCAAAACGTGTATCGGGCCTGAGTTTTGTGAATCCCTCAGCCAAACCCATAAAACGGCGCTGGCAAGAATCAGCACTTTTTTGCCATACCAGCCATCCCTTGGAATCCAAACTGGAAATGTTAAAGGATGAATTGTGTAAAAGAGTTTGCAACCCTTGAATGGAGGCATCAGTGAAATTACCCCAACCTGTATATTCATCTAAATCGGGGATGGTCGGTGTATTTAACTTTTTAGAAGTAGCCAATCCAAAGCATGTTGTCTGGAAAATGGTTGAATTTAAAAACAACATGTGATTCGGGATGAGACATGCACGGTGCAAAGCCTCAGTGCCTTGTACCTGCCAATCTTTGGTACCCCAAACCGATTTAAGGTCAATAGTTCCCTTCCAGAACTCGTAGCCATCTACAGCCAACCTGTCTAAAAAGGACTTCGAATACAGCAATTTTGTATCGGTAAGTCTAACTTTGGAAATGGGTTTTTGTGTCATTTTAAAATAAAATGACTCGGGATTAGACTGATCAAAGTCTGTAAAATATGTATATTTTTTCAGAAATGTATTGGAACTGCCACTGAATGGAGCAGGGCAATGTTCCCATTGTGTGTAATTCACAGCAACCCTCCTGGAATTTGTCTTATGTAAAAAATTATTACCATAGTGTTGAAAACAAAACAAATCACCATAATTAACAGAATCTGTATACAGATCCTCAGCATCGAAGGCAGCATAATACTTCAAATCCGAAAATAATGCTTCTACGGCCTGAATATCCCAATCATCAGAACGTACATTTTGTTTAATCACATCTCCCATGTTTACTCTAAGCACGTTTGGAACATTAATCACTTCAGTAGGCCCATGTATCTGAAACCTAACCGCATCCCACACAATCCCATCAAGGACAGGCCAAGCTGTAATGTTAACTGCCTTTAAGTTTCGTTTCTGTCTGTGCGCAGAATGTGAAGAGGAGAGAGGGTTCAATGTTCCATTAAGGTACCGAATTCCTGTTCTTTCTTTAACGTAGTGACCATCAATCAGGCGGAAAAAATAAAACACAAAACCAATTGACATAAAAAGATAAAATGAAAATAGGATCAACCAAATGTATGTCCAAGGCGGAATTAAAAAATGTTTTTTGAAAAACGTGGCATATCTTGCAATGTTTGTGGGTTTCTTTGATGTTTCCGAAACAGAGTCAAAAGAGAATCTGGACTGGCCTGCCAAACGGGTCTGTAAATCAGGCATTGATAAATCAGCAGGATAAGTGTAGTTTAGCTCATCAATGTTAGTTTCAGGAATAGTATTTAATAAAGGACTGGATATGGCAGGCATCTCGAAGGACACCTCCTGTTCTGCACCAGATGTAATAGCCAGCACAGAGTGCCTCACCATGGAAGGACAGGATACAGCCGGTGTCATGCTATGAAGAATCGGCCACCCTGTGTGTCTTGACATTGTCAATAGAAATAAATCTGTTTTCCTTACGACCTGGAAGTGGTGGTAAAATGACTGTTCTTGTGCCCTTCACTCCAAGGACTCGGACTGGTGCTCGATATGAGGGACCAAACTCTTTTTTGTTATCGATCTTCTCTCGAACCAGTTCTCCAACTTGGGGTAGCCAGCCAACTACCGGGATCTGCAACGCATCATCCGAGGTGGAGGGCAAATGTTCCTTTGCAAGACTGTCTCTGGTCTTTTGTAGATTCTGTAAAACATTGCAATGTTCATCTACGTCAAAGGCCCCGGCCTGGGCCTTATAGTCCGGCCCATCAAGGTCAGGTACATACATCTTGATACCAAAGAGCATTTCGTATGGGGTCCGCCCACCCAGAGACCTTCTAGGGAGATTATTAAGCGCACGCTGCACGCCTATGAGGTGGGCTAGCCATTTTCTACCAGTGCCTATAACTCGGGCTGTCAAAGATTGCTTTAAGTCGCGGTTCATCCGTTCTACTACACTATTACCCTCGGGTCTGTAGGGGCTTGAAAACTTGACTTGGACTCCCAACGAAACCATAGCAGCCTTATATGCCTTAGAGGCGAAAGCCGGACCCTGGTCCGAATGGAAAGTACCACAGGCAAAAATTCCCACAAAGACACGCAAATCCTTAATGACAGTCCGTGAATCAGCGCTTCGATGCGGCCATACCCATACAAAGCGTGTGCATGAATCAACTGCTACTAAGATGTATTTGAACGCAGTATCAGAAGAAAAAGGACCGCAGTGATCCAAATAAACGCAACCAAGTGGTTTATTAGAGATGTACAACTGTGTCTGAGGCGGACGCGCAGCAGTAGAAGGCTTAATCTGCTGGCAAATGTCACATTGAAGAACATATTCACGCGTCTGTTTGTACAGACCCCGCCACCAGAATCTCTGTTGTAGCTGAGTTACAGTGGCCGAGACGCCCGCATGCGCAGACGCCACACCTTCATGTGCCGCTGTAATCAAAGCAGCTCTGCGATCCGAGTTGGGAACTAAACGCTCGCCAACTTCAGGGATTTTCACATAAGGAACCTTATCGGGACTTAAGTGGTATGTGTATTTAGAAGGGAATCCCGCAGGATATTTACTTCCCTTCTCCGTTGCAGCTACAGCTGCCAAGATGTCATCATCGATTTTGCTTTTGGACCTCGTGACTGCTGCAACTAAGTATTTTGATACCACTGACTTCGCTGCTTCATCAGCAAGCGAGTTGCCAACAGCGTGGACCCCCACGCGCTGATGACCGAGAGTATGAATCACAAACACGAGTGGCAGCTTCTCTTTAAGTTCCGCCACTCGGACCCAGATAGTTTTATGTTTGATTGTGCTACCTTTGGAATCACGAAAATCATTCTGAATCCAAAAGAACAAGTTTTCATTGTAAGACTGGACACAGTAGTAAGAGTCACTTACGATTAAAGTCGTCACACTAGGATCTGCGTACTCCAATGCAAGCATCAGAGCACGAAGCTCAGCCAATTGTGCGGTGCAGTCTCCAAGCGTCTGCGTGTGCACGACACTGGACTTGAACTCATCGTTCACCATGGCACCGACCACAATGCCGCAAGCGGAAACGTAGGCATGTTTAGAGCCATGCGCAACCTGCGCCGAACCATCAGTGTATATGATGCAATGGAAATCCTCCAACGGCCGCATTGCTAATGGAGCAGGATGAACAAATTCATACTGTAAATACTCCTGTGACCGTAACGTGGCGTCAAAAATAAACGTGACATCCTGGGACGTCAAGGACGCAGCCCATTGAATCCACCGAGGGTGCAAAGCTTTGGAATTAGGTACACTGGCTTTCGTAACCGCCTCCAAGGCAGGACACGGGGTAACAACCAACATGCGTTTTCCTTGTGACAGGGCACGTTCCTTAAGAATAGCCATCTGCACAGCCGTTAAAACTTTCTCCACAGTGGAAAAACGCAATTCAGCCGAAGTGTACAAGTGTGACTTGTAAGCAATAGGTACTGTATCCCCTTCATTAAAAGTCAGGTACGTGAAACCCACCGCCCCAGGGATAATTCTTATCACCAGGTTGGTCTGGTTATCACGAGTCTGTAAGTAGTCAGAAGCGAGCAAATCAGCCTGCAAAGACTGCAGAATGGCCGAATGCTCAGGCAGCCAGCATGATTTGGAAAAAGATGGTTGTATCAAAGCATATAAAGGCTTGATACGCTGGGCATATTCCGGAATGTAAGTCCTCCCGAAATTCAGAAAACCCAGAAGAGATTGTAATTTTTTCAGTGTTGTTGGAGAGCACAACTGTGCACATTTCTCCAGGAAATGGGGTGCTAAACCCTTCCCTTCATGGTTAAGCTCGTAACCTAGAAACAACACTGTGTACTCTGCAATGTGCGACTTTGCAAAGTTAAACTTGTAACCCACGTCAGCAAAGTTACAAATTATGCTATTTACTCGACACAGATGCTCCCAAAGATCGTCGTCTGTGAGATAAATGTCATCCACATACGAACAAGCAACTGGGTCGAAGCTCTCCAAAAGAGAGACTATGCGCGCGGAAAAAACTCCCGGACTGTTCTTGTAGCCCATTGGGAGTCGTTTAAACATTTTTTGCACTCCGGCGCACGTAAAACTGGTCCATTGGGAACTTAGACCATCTAATCTATGGGCATAAAAACCATTGGAAATGTCAAGCGTGGTTTTGAACCGTTTACGCTCAAGACTATTCACTAACGCAGAGCCGTGCGTATTCTGTACTGCACAGTTACGGCAATGCGAGTTCAAATGTCTATAATCCAAAACCAAACGATATGATCCGTCCGGTTTGTTCACAGTAAAAAGGGGGTTATTCATCTGTGACACACACGTTTCAATTACACCTTGATATTCCAATTGTTCAAGGATAGCTGCGACTGAAGCTTTCGCTTCACGCCGTATGGGATATTGGGGTTGAGGCTGTGGCTGTGACCGTAAAGGAATCTCATGGCTTGGTGACAATTTATCCCAGCCACACTGATTGCGGTACACAGCCGGCGCAAGCGCCAGAGCCCACTCTTCTGCAAAATGCAGCGCCTCCACCCTCGGCACAGTGTGCGCGAAGCTGGGTAGGATTACCTCCTCCCCTCGCGGAGCTGCGAGAACAAAAGGTGGGGGCCAGTCAGCCTCCGAAAGCAAAATGTCATACGTAGACGAGAGATTTTCCCAAAATACCCCTTTTACAGTTCGCTGCATGTCACCTTCAATTAACAGGACAATTTCAAAAAGCCTTTCAGGGGGAGCAACATGCGTATCTGCAGTTTCAATCACAACAAAAGTTTCAGTCGCTGTCACCTTCAACAGTGGACGGAGGGCCTCTCTCACTATGGTAATCTCTGCAGCGCTGTCCAGCAAGGTCAGAGCCCACGTCAGATTCCGAAGCCGCGTTCTCACTATCTGGGGCATAACGATGCGCGGTCAGGGCAGCGACTTTCTTCGTGGTAAACTGAGGTCTCTTGGGCGTAGAGCCTTCCTGCTGATCTCCACTGGAACGCGGGCGGGGCTGACCACGTCCTTGTTGGCCACCCCGGCCTCTGCCGCCCCCTCCACCACCGGTTGACGGAGCCGATGAGTCCTGAAAGGAACGAGGAGAGCGTTGTTCAGAAGCCTGAAACCTCTCAGGCGATTTAATCATCGCGCGGTCGCGCAAATCATAAACACGATCCGACTGCGCAGGCAATGGAGACGCAGGAGTAGAAACCTGTGTTTGTTGTTGTTGTTGCTTACCCTGATTCTGTTTTTTAGGCCAATTTTGTTTCTTGGACTTTTGTTGACCACCAGTCTCCGATGTCTGACTCTGGGGCTGTTTCTTCTCCTTATCAGGAAAAGTTTTAACCCCCTTGGAATTGCGGCCCACCATTGCGTAAGCATGCACAATAATCTTTGCTAACTGTCGGGGCCGGTCGGGCTCGGGAACCATCGCTAATGCGTTAGCAACTTGAAAGTTCACTGCATCTCCCTTGACATTTGCAAGGATCACACCGCAAACCACTTCAAAAGAGCCACACAGGCGCATGCCCAATTCAACAGCCGCCTCCGGTCCATGTTCGTCCTGAACACGTTTAAGGACCCCACCTAGGTTGGTCACAGACGGGGAGCCATAGCACCTCGAATAGACCGCTGCAAAAGTTTTTCCCCAGGTCTCACAGTCAGCAAGGTCAGGAGCCAGATCCTTTGTTAAACTCAGTGTAAGAATCCGGTGCTTATCACCCGGACTCGTATTAGGAAACACAGCCTCCAGCTGGCCGAATTTCTCAGCAAGCCAGAACGGAAAATCGTCCTTTTCCAAGGGCTTTTTACCCATCACGGAATTAACCATGACCGGGTTGATTTTCAGACCAGCATGTTCTGCTCGAAGCTGTGCGCCTCTAGGGGCCGCGTCCTGAACATTACGTCCAATGTAATGAACAAGCGCTCTAATCACTCCCACCGCTACCTCATGAAGCTGCCGCAGTTCGCCCACGTTACAAGCGTTACGTCTAGGGTGAGGAGTAAATCCACCCAAAGCAGGCCAACTAGTGCCTGCAATGGACAAAGGACCTAACCTCGGAGCGGTCAAAGCGTGCGGTAGGGCGCCACCAAACCAAACTCCATGCTGCCAAGCGTCAATAGGAACTTCCAGTGCCCTGTACGGAGCGTACGCCGCCGGTACAGCCGAGGCAGTGTATGTGTGGAACACACCAGAATTAGCGTCCACCGCCGGAAATGTCACCCACGAATAAAACAGTTCGTATGGGTAAGCATGTTCCGCGCTCACCACCAGAACCACAGCCAAGCCTTCCACAGGAACATCATACATCCGCAAATGGTCACGCACCGCAATGCGACTATGCTGCGGGATGTCCACGGCTTGAGCCATGTTAGCACAGGAATGAGAAAATACAAAGTATACTTTGTAGCACAACTGGGTAGTAATTCAAAGAAACCGTTTTAGATAGATTCAAGCTTGAAAATGACCTATTTCAAAAATAGGTAGGTTTTTCCGACACTGCCGTTTTCCGGAAACGGGAATGTAGGCGTTAAGGTTTGAATGATATACTACTCGAGTGTCATGTTATAGGGCCAACCAACGTATGGGCGCCATGTCGCAGGGTTTCCGTTCTCTCACAGAACTGTGCTCAGAGACCTAGAACCTGGGTGAGTCAGGGTGACCCAAAACTCACCTATGTTTCATAAATCCCCTTACCAGGCTAGCTACAGTATCTCATCGGCAGTAAATACTTCCCGATGTCTAAGACAATCCAGAACATGAACTTAGAATACCTCAGGTATCGTGGAACACATGAACACTCTTTCGTTATATTATCATTCCAAACCGAAACTGGGAGGCAATGAGAACACGTGCAAGTTTGAAATGTTTATTTTTTCAATGCAACATTCTCAAACGCAGTATCTTGTATAATATCAACATACATATTATAACAATCAGAGTCAGCAGCATAGTCACTAATCCATAGTAAGCAAACTGTGATAACATATTATGATGCAAAATCTATAGAATTCTGTATCACCTATATTTCGCGCACCCTAATTAGCATATTATATTATATCTAAGAAGGTCTCATTTGGGCTTTAGCTGGGCGAACCCATACCTCAAATTCTCAGTAGTAGGAGATCACATCAACAGCTACCAGCTCTCAGCATGTCCAGCATCAAGTGTGTGTTTGAATTTCCTGTAACTGTATCTTGAACTCTCGTAAAGCCCAAAGTTGGCACAAACATTATTTGTGTTATGACTAACGTAGTGCGAGGATCAGGCCTACAATAACCTTGTGTTAGAGTGTGCAGCTCTCAGTGTGCAGACAGTTGTTCCAAATGTTCCAGGCACGACTGATATCAGTGCAATAATATATTATTCTGAAGTAAATCAAATCTTTCTTCTAGGTTAAAAGCTGTAATAACAATTAGGTGTCGTGTGCAAACCGAAGCAGAAAGAAAAGATGGCTTTTAAACTTTTAACAAGCACATGCTAACTTAACACAACCTATGGAAACGTAATAACCATATGACACTCTCACATGTACTGTGTTTTACATATGTACTTACTTTGACATGTATCACTGAGAAATCCATTCACTCACCAATACACTCATGCAGACAGTCAACCGCCCATACAGCTGTTTCCACATGCACTTTTGAACCCATACATATAGTGAATCAACTACTCACACATCTATGCACAGAGTCACACACCTCCCAGCCACCCACACACACTCAGTCTCCCATACAAATACTTGGGCAACCAATCAATAACCCATATAGTTACTCATATAGCTACTGATCAACACATGCAGCAGTTTACAGAACAACAGACATAATGATGCACAAATTAAGACAGTTTAGTCACTAACCCATGCACTCAGTGAGACACATTAAATCACTCACTCATACAGTCAGTCATGCACCTACTAAATCCTTCATCCAGACACTTATACATCCACTCATTCTTCAATATGTAAGACATATTTTAACTTTACAGAAACATACAGTCACTGGGTGTTGTCATCAGTGATGTCATCAGTGATGTCATTTGAGATGTCATCAGTGATGTCATCAGTGATGTCACTGACCATGTAATGAATGATGTAATATGTGACATCTTCAGCAGTGGATTGCGGGTGCGCGATATATAGTTAGTGCAACTAACTATATATGCGAATTTCAATGGTTTTGTGCGAGTAAATTAAGGTTTTGTAAATGCTAATCCCTAACTATATATGGTCTATAACCTATGGTTTTTTCAGTGAATATATATATATATATATATATATATATATTCTCCAAAAGCTATCAGTTGATAGCGCAAGTCAGCACTCAACACAGGAATTCTTTCCCAAATCGTCACGGTTTATTTTCAGAAAGCAGCATACATCGCACAACACCAACGCGTTTCGCAACTCACTGTTGCTTGATCACGGTAGGGATACAATGTTTCAGTTCCATTTTGTATTCAGAAAAAAACGCCACAAACTTATAATACTGACATCACTTCCTGCCCAATTCAGGAAGTAGCTTGGGAAATGTAGTTTTTTATCACCAAACGAGTGTATCTTATATGGAACAGCGATGTAAATTGTAACAAATGCTTAGTTATACTGTGTTGATATTGCAGTTATCAGGTAAATTCAACTTATGTACATATAAAAGGATCTTGTTAATATTGGTCATCTATGTTAATTCACACGGAGGCCACAAAAAACGGGAGATAAGAGTGCCATCTGGTGGGCAAATTAATTATGACAAAGAAAAGTGAAATTTAGCTCTCTGGTGAGCATATTATCTAAATTTCAAATCAATAAAGCCCTCTGGTGGGCTGGACGTCATTCTTAATTATATTTGGAAACCATTTTTGTCTCTTTTAGTCCCCTCAATGAATTCTAGATCCTGTCATAGACCCTATTATTAACCCATATATTTCTCATATATTTAAACAATCCTGGTCTTATTATTCATACTGCCAACTATACAAATATGCTGTTACAAGTTATTCCAACTACATTGTCCACTCACATCTGTGAATTCTTAAAATTAAATTTCTGTTAGACTCTGTGTCTCGTTCCAAAGAAAATTAATTCAGTACACAAACAGTTCTCATATTGTTCACATCATTATAAATGTACATAAAGCTCCTCGCTCTGATTAAGACCCCAGGGGCTCATTGTTCGAAAGTTGAGAATTTGTCTGGATTCTCTGCATCTAAGTTGTTTCTCTTGATCCCCGCCCCTTTCATGTGGTAAGACACATTCCAATGCATATGTCTTCAAGAGTTTCCAGTCACTATTGTGCATCAATTCCATGTGTTTAGCGACAGCGTTGTTTTTGTCTTTATTCACTGTCGCTCTAATGTGCTCAAGGATACGTAGTTTAAATTGTTTCTTCAAACTCCCGATATATTTCAAAGCACATGGACACTCGATCACATATACAACGTGGGTGCTTGTACAATCTATCAACTGGTTAATCTTCCACAATTTTTTGTTGGGTAAGTTTACTTCTTTTTTATTGATGGCAATTTGGCAGACCTTACACCGTTGGCATTTGATAAAACCTTTCGTATTCATCCATTGAATGCCCTTTTTCTTTTTAGATTTATCCTGGAAGTGGCTCTGTATCAATCTGTCTTTTAGGTTCTTGGCTCGGCGATATGTGACTAATGGATGATTGCCCATTATTTTGCCCACAGTTTGATCTAGTTGTAGTAATTTCCAGTTCTTTCTCAGAGTGTTGACAATTTGTTTTGATTCTCTCGTATAGTCCAGTATCAATCTCACTTTTCTTTCATTAGGTACTTTGCTCTGGGCGGTGTTTATTGTTGATTTTTTAGTTATCAAGGCATCTTCTCGTTTTTTCTGGTTCGCTCTTTGCCACCCTTTTTCAATGATCGCTTTATGGTATCCTCTGGTTTTGAACCTCTGAGCCATGTTCTTACTTTTTGATTCCCATTCTTTTTCTTCTGAGCAAATTCTTCTTACCCTCAAGAACTCCCCATACGGTATATTTTCCTTGACAGAAGGTTTATGGAAGCTGTCGAAGTGTAAAATTGAGTTGGTAGCCGTATCTTTTCTATGGAGCGTTGTCTCCACTTTGTTGTCTTGAATGTAGATTTCCGTATCCAGAAAAATTGCTCTGTCTTTACTGATGTGATATGTAAAGCGAATGTTTGAAGTTGAGGAATTAAGAATTTGGAAATAGTTCTCAAATTCACAGGCCGTTCCTTCCCAAATTATCAGAAGATCGTCTATGTATCTTATCCATTTTGCTACTTTTTCTACATAGACATCATTGTCAGTATGCCACGCAATTTGTTGCTCCCACCACCCCATAGTGAGACATGCATATGCTGGGCTGAATGAGAAACCCATGGCACAGCCATGGATTTGTTGGTAAATTTCATCTCCGAATAGAAACACATTTTGGGTTAGGCACATCTCCACCATGTCAATCAACATCTGATTGTGTTGATTTAAATGGATATCCCGTTCTTTTAGGAAAAAAGCACAAGCCTTCAATCCGATGTCGTTGTCAATATTTGTGTACAGAGACACAACATCCATTGTTATTAATAGGTAGTTAGTTTGCCATGGGAGGTCCTCTAGATGTTTCAATAGGTCTGTTGTGTCACGTAGGTAAGAGCTTAAGCTGGTAACAAACGGCAAAAGAAAAAAATCGATATAATTTGCAATTGGCTCCATTAGGGACCCCTTCGATGACACAATGGGTCTCCCTGGTGGTTTTAGTGGGTTCTTGTGCACTTTTGGAAGAAAGTAGATTGTGGCCATTTTCGGATGGTCTGTGCACAAAAATTTCTTTTCATCCATGTCAATTAAATTTTGGTTATTCCACAATTGAAGTTTTTGATCCAATTTTTCTTTGAATATCTTCGTTGGATTTGATTCTAATTTTCTGTAGTACTTTTTGTTGTCCAACTGTAGATGCGCTTCAGCCATGTAGTCGGTGGTGTTTAGAATGACAATGTTTCCGCCTTTATCGGCTGACTTTATGGTTATTGTTTTGTCATCTTTTAAGTTATTCAAAGCAGTTCTTTCGTCTTTTGATAGATTGTCTTTATACTTGAGTCCCTTGATTTTGTAGATGTCTTTGACAATCGCCTCTTGAAATAGGTCAATCTTGTTCCCTTGAGGCAATTGTAGATAGAATTTTGAGGGTGCTTTCATCCCATTTAGGCCTGCGCCTTTTTGATGAACCGTTTGCGATTCTGAAATATTATCCCCCTCATTGTCTGTGTCTAAGTTGGTAAGTACTGTCAAAGCCGGTAAGTCCGCCGAGGTTAGACTTTGTTCTGTACTGGATTCATTAGTTCGTGTTAGATTTTTATTTTTTACATATTTAGCCATTTTTTCATTTTCCTCAAAGGTTTTCATGAGTTTGATTTTTCTGATATATTTATATATATCTATTCTTGTCTGTGCCATATCCATTGATTCTGATGGACAGAACGTTATTCCTCTTTTTAGTAGAGACGTTTCATGTTCACTGATGTTTCTATGAGACAAATTCAAAACCACTAAATCATCTTGTATTGTGTTGTTTATCTGCCCCTCTTCTGGCGCATCGATCTCGTTTCTGTACCTATTGTTTCTGATCCATTTTTTTCTCCTTTGTCCCCTTCTGGTTGTTTTTTTTGTGATGTTCCTGATCTGGGTACCCATCTGCGCCCTTGACCTCTTCCTCTGATACTTTGGTTTTGATTGAACTCCCATGTCCTTTGTTCTAATACCAGTCTCATATCTCCTAAAAAATCCTTGTTGGTTGGGTCCGGGTTCTGCGCTCCATCCTCACTTGTTCCAGTGGAGGTCAATGATGTCGCACTCGATGAGCTTTGTTTGTTAAGACCTTTGCGTTGTTTTTTGAAAATATCAAATTTTCTGGCATATGTAAAGATGCATCCATTAGAGTAGTCCTCTTCATCTCTTTGAAATTTTGATTGCTTGCGGTTTCTTACCACTTCTTCATGTTTGTTCACATACTTTTCCAACTCTTCTTTGAACTTTGTTTGTTCTGGGGTGAGTTCTAAAGACGCTAGTTCTTTCTCTAACTCTGCCAGTTCCTCCTTTATTTTGGTTAGTGAGACTTCCAGATGTTTTATCAGGATTTTGATTAATCCCAAAGATGATTCCAATATGTATTCACCCCATTCATTTAGTAATTCATCCGACACATCTTGTTGACTAGGCATTAGTGAGATCCGTAGTCCTCTTGGGACCCTTTGAACTTCAATGTATTTTTTCAATGTGATTAATTCCCACCACTTGTTGATTTCTTTCTTACTTAGTCTCTCCCACATCTTAAGCTTACTTTTTGTGTCCGATTTGTCATCTTTGCTTCTATTTTTATTTTTATCCTTATCGGTTTCTGTCTTTCTTTGTTCAAAGAAACGTGAGTCTAATAGTTCAGTTCTCTCAGCGTCTCGTTTATCCATTATGTATCACACAAACAATTGTGCTGGTGCTGCTTAGGAGAAAAAATACCGACGTACTTATTCTCCTTTCTTTATATTCTGATACAGATTGTTTAATCTCCTGTTTCTTTTGTGTATACAGGAGCAAATGGGAAATCCTGTGTGTGAGAAAAGGCGTACTAAGAAGTTACTGTGTCCAAATTTTGTTCCGCTTATGTGTATTGTACACATTCGATTGCGGTGTAATGCTTGTTCAGTACTTCAGACGGCTCCAATTCACAATGTAGCCAAACCCATTACTTTCTTACAAACAGCATATAGAATCAAAGGCGTGTGTCGGAAGTACCGCGTCACAGTTTCCCGTGCTTACCTCCACCCTTCGATGTTGGTCCGCCAGGTCCTGTGCGTTTCCCTCGTCCAAAACGCCCCGCGTTTCTGCTGCTAGATTTCACTGGGTTGGCGTTCACCAGGACCACCACTTAGAATCCACAGGTATGGCTCAACAAAAACTTGTAGTCCAATGGCGCTCATCCACCGGTGCCGACTTCAAAGCAGAGCCCCGCTTTCATAAATTCTCCAAAAGCTATCAGTTGATAGCGCAAGTCAGCACTCAACACAGGAATTCTTTCCCAAATCGTCACGGTTTATTTTCAGAAAGCAGCATACATCGCACAACACCAACGCGTTTCGCAACTCACTGTTGCTTGATCACGGTAGGGATACAATGTTTCAGTTCCATTTTGTATAAAGAAAAAAACGCCACAAACTCATAATACTGACATCACTTCCTGCCCAATTCAGGAAGTAGCTTGGGAAATGTAGTTTTTTATCACCAAACTAGTGTATCTTATATGGAACAGCGATGTAAATTGTAACAAATGCTTAGTTATACTGTGTTGATATTGCAGTTATCAGGTAAATTCAACTTATGTACATATAAAAGGATCTTGTTAATATTGGTCATCTATGTTAATTCACACGGAGGCCACAAAAAACGGGAGATAAGAGTGCCATCTGGTGGGCAAATTAATTATGACAAAGAAAAGTGAAATTTAGCTCTCTGGTGAGCATATTATCTAAATTTCAAATCAATATATTACCTACTGGTGGTCGCCAGTAGGTATATATAGTTAGGATTTTTTCTCTATGGGATTTTTGAAAATTCTATGTCTAATAACTTTGGCGTTTGTGGACGGAATTGGCTGAAAGTTTCAGGAAAATGGCACATTTTGTTTCTGAGCAGCCCCTGAAAATTTGGGGGGTGTTCATCAAGGGGGGGCCGAGAAAGAAGGGGGGTCCCAAAACGCGTTTTTCCCATGTTAATTTCCATAGGGCGGTTGGTCTCACTTTTAGCTCGAACGGCTGAATGGATTTGCATGAAACTTGGCAAAATTGTAGGGACTGTTAGCCCGATATGCCTTTGCTAGGTCTCAATATATGTGCTCCAGTGGATTTTGATAAATTAACGTTCAAAAAAATATATATATCTGTGACAGCGCTCCGGGTAGCGCTCCGGTTCGCATACTTTTCGCGTAACGGAACTTTGCGAAGCGAAGCTGATTGGCTCTCCGGTGTCTGTCAACATTCTAAACAGTCCGGAGCGGCCGCCATCTTGTCTCTCGGTAGGATCGAGAGACAAGAGGAGGCCAAAATGAAGGGGGAAATGACCATAAGGGGGCATAGTAGATCCTCCCTGACCCCCTAGGTTTGATGTGGAGGCTTTAAAAGAGCCCCGCGGGGCAAAAAAAAAAAAATGTTTTTTTTGCCTGGGGAGCGCCCGGTACGCTTTTGTGCAATGGGCGGTGGTAATCTAAATGATGAGGAGGGGGGGGGGGGCAGCGTTCAAAGCACATCAGCGTGCATAAACACAAAAATGTTTTTATCTACTACGTACTTGACTTATCTCTCTGAGATGCATTCCCTTGTGTTTCGGCAATGGTAGTCTGTTCATTACATAGATCGCCCGAGGGCGGTAGTACAGACCGCGCGTAGGAAAGGGTCAAAAGCCAGGGGTATAGGAGTATGTAATAAGCGAGCCATTTAATTGAAAAAACTAAACGTGACAAACGGTTGCAGGATCAGTGAAGGTTGATTTTATAATTGAAAGTATAACAGGATCAGTTACAATAAAATCAAACATACGCACACCATGGGCGAGTATCATGGGTAACATTATTTCGAAGCTTTATTAATACAATAATCAATAATGAAAAATCGACATCAATAGGGTTGTCTGTATTCCCAGTCAGTACCCTTCCCCGCCCGCCATGTGCATAAAGACCGCATACATCCCCCATAACGTCAAGGCTAAGTAACTAGAACGTCATAAGAAGTTGCAAGTTGCTCCCATACTGGCACCATTTTGGTCGAGGCCAGGCAGGTTCAGAGTATAGTTCAATGTCTCCAATAAGTAGCGGCAAGACCAGAATCCCTTTCGGCAGTTCTGGCTTCGTCATTACGAGCACTAGAAAACAAGACATTCTGGGCAATACCACCCTTGACGCAGCTCTTTATTCCTCAAGATGGTGTCTTTCAAAAGCCAGGGGTATAGGAGTATGTAACAAGCGAGCCATTTAATTGAAAAAACTAAACGTGACAAACGGTTGTAGGATCAGTGAAGGTTTATTTTTTAATTGAAAGTATAACAGGATCAGTTACAATAAAATCGTCCATATGCACACCATGGGCGAGTATCATGGGTTACATTACTTTGAAGCTTTATTAATACAATAATCAATAATGAAAAATCGACATCAATAGGGTTGTCCGTATTCCCAGTCAGTACCCTTCCCCGCCCGCCATGTGCATAAAGACCGCATACATCCCCCATAACGTCAAGGCTAAGTAACTAGAACGTCATAAGAAGTTGCAAGTTGCTCCCATACTGGCGCCATTTTGGTCGAGGCCAGGCAGGTTCAGAGTATAGTTCAATGTCTCCAATAAGTAGCGGCAGGACCAGAATCCCTTTCGGCAGTTCTGGCTTCGTTATTACGAGCACTAGAAAACAAGACATTCTGGGCAATACCACCCTTGACGCAGCCCTTTATTCTACAAGATGGTGTCTTTCAAAAGCCAGGGGTAAAGGAGTATGTAACAAGCGAGCCATTTAATTGAAAAAACTAAACGTGACAAACGGTTGCAGGATCAGTAAAGGTTGATTTTATAATTGAAAGTATAACAGGATCAGTTACAATAAAATCGAACATACGCACACCATGGGCGAGTATCATGGGTAACATTATTTTGAAGCTTTATTAATACAATAATCAATAATGAAAAATTGACATCAATAGGGTTGTTTGTATTCCCAGTCAGTACCCTTCCCCGCCCGCCATGTGCACAAAGACCGCATACATCCCCCATAACGTCAAGGCTAAGTAACTAGAACGTCATAAGGAGTTGCAAGTCGATCCCATACTGGCGCCATTTTGGTCGAGGCCAGGCAGGTCCAGAGTATAGTTCAATGTCTCCAATAAGTAGCGGCAGGACCAGAATCCCTTTCGGCAGTTCTGGCTTCGTCATTACGAGCACTAGAAAACAAGACATTCTGGGCAATACCACCCTTGACGCAGCCTTTTATGCTACAAGATGGTGTCTTCCATTCAGAAAATATTGTTGGCAGCATTTTGAAAGTAAAGATAAACGGCCGTTCTCCTAGTGAGTCTCACATTGTTACATTTATGAAGAATGTTGAAGAGTAGTATGTTGAAAACTGAAGCCATCGTTCTACAAACTCTCAACCAGCCTTGGATGGAAAAATCCTGAAGAATGTACAAACTGAAAACCAGTTTTTGTTTGCATAGCATCAGCAGCAACACTTGAGTCAGCTTTGTGTCAAGCCGCCATCTTGATCCAATCAATACCGTCCCCTTGCACACATTCAGGGACCAGGCCGCAGGACGTGTCTTCAGGTCAAACGGATTGTGGGACAAGGTGCAGAATGGAAGAGTCACCAAAAGGCAAAAAGTTCTGCCGGACCCCGGGAGCATCTCGGGGACCAAGCAACATACCATATCCAGAGTCCTTCCTACAGCCTCTGCCTTCCTTCTTACCTAGTTATGGTTCTTTCACTCCCACTCCAGGCTTTTAGTCTGTGGATGGAAAACCATGAACCTACACTCACCTATGAAAATCTTACTATTGATGCTTGACTGAGGCCAAGGAGATCAGAGTGCATGTCTGTGTAAGGTGATGTACCTCTGGGGAGACAAGGTCCAGAATGGAAGAGTCGCTGTATCACAAGAGTGGGTGAAATTTAGCCGGATGGCGGGTGAGACGCTGTAATAGCAAGAGCAGGCGCAACTCAGCTGGCCGAGAGAGACTTGGGGAGGGGGCAGGAGCCAAGCGCCCCTTCCCAGTCCGCGCCACCACACCACCCCTCCGGGGCCTCCGTCAAGCGGTTCAGGGAGGCACCGCAGGCAGCTGTTCTTCAGATCAGTGGCTCTCACCGGCAAGGCTCCCCTCCTTTAGCAGCGATCGTTGGCGCTGTGGTTGCGGCCGGAGGCCCCGCCTAGTCAACGCCCCGGCCTCTCCATGTCGTAGGCCGCAAGAGTGGGCGCAACTCTGCTGGCCGAGCGAGAAATACCGTCCCCCTGCACACATTCAGGGACCAGGCCGCATTGCGAGGGCACCGCAGGACGTGTCTTCAGGTCAAACGGATTGTGGGACAAGGTCCAGAATGGAAGAGTCGCTGTATCGCAAGAGTGGGTGAATTTTAGCCGGATGGCGGGTGAGACGCTGTAATAGCAAGAGCAGGTGCAACTCAGCTGGCCGAGAGAGACTTGGGGAGGGGGTAGGAGCTAAGCGCCCCCTCCCAGTCCGCGCCACCACACCGCCCCTGGGGGGCCTCCGTCAAGTGGTTCAGGGAGGAACCGCAGGCAGCCGTTCTTCAGATCAGTGGCTCTCACCGGTAAGGCTCCCCTCCGTCAGCAGCAATCGTTGGCGCTGTGGTTGCGGCCGGAGGCCCCGCCTAGTCAACGCCCCGGCCTCTCCATGTCGTAGGCCGCAAGAGTAATCGCAACTCAGCTGGCTGAGAGAGACTTGGGTAGGAGGCAGGAGCTAAGCCCCCCCTCCCAGTCCGCGCCACCACACCGCCCCTGGGGGGCCTCCGTCAAGCGGTTCAGGGAGGCACCGCAGGCAGCCGTTCTTCAGATCAGTGGCTCTCACCGGCAAGGCTCCCCTCCGTCAGCAGCAATTGTTGGCGCTGTGGTTGCGGCCGGAGGCCCTGCCTAGTCAACGCCCCGGCCTCTCCATGTCGTAGGCTGCAAGAGTGGTCGCGACTCAGCTGGCCGAGCGAGACTTGGGGAGGGGGCAGGAGCCAAGCGCCCCCTCCCAGTCCGCGGCACTACACCGCCCCTCGGGGGCCTCCGTCAAGCGGCTCAGTGAGGCACGGCAGGCAGCAGTTCTTCAGATCACAACAGAGTCTCATGCTCGATCGATTGAGCTGGCCGAATCAGGCAACAAGAAGGTGTGGGGGGGCACCTCTTGCTCAACCACCACATGAGGAGGTGGTACTCTCTTCCTAGGAGGTGGTGGTGGTGGTGGGGATGCATCACTTGCTATTGCTAAGTGATGAAAAAAGGTCTTCCTCTCACAAAGATGAAAGTCAGAGTGAGGAAACAAGGAGGGGTTTTCATCATTTGGGACAAAAAATAGTTCTCAACCAATGAAAAGTGTTATTTTTAGGTCACATGACCTAGCCTTACATCATTAGGAACCCAAAAGTGAAATAAACCAATGAAAAGTTTTATTAACAAGTCACATGACCTGTTATGCTTACGGGTAGCTGCTTTTCGCGCCTCGCGCACCGGAGCACTTCCGGGTGCGCTAACGCGGCGCGTCATATGACAGAAGGGATAGGCAACAAGAACCATCAGTCAAAGTGGGGAGGGCAAGTTCTTCTCTACCGGGTCACGTTGGGGCTCCACCGGAACTGATCGAATTGGTAGTCTACAGTGTTTCTGGATGTTTCAGACTGAAGCTGGCGTCAGCATGAGAGCATTCCGTGGCTACGTCGTGGCCATTCCGCGAGCAATCATGGCAGTCGCTCCCCACCGGAAGTCTGCGGGAGTCTGGGGCCCCGGTGACTCTTGTAGAATCTTCAAGGCTGAGGGGACGCTTTTGGGAATGGGGCCCATGCCCTAGCAGTCAAGCGTCCGAGTTCCAGGGTTGCCCAGAGCCATCCTTGCAGGCCAGGCCCAAGTCTGTGGAGCCGACCGCCATTTCCTGAGCTCCGTGGCAGCCGCCTCTCGCTGTACTGCAAGAGTGGGTGCAATTCATCCGGATGGCGGGTGAGACGCTGTAATAACAAGAGCAGGCGCAATTCAGCTGGCCGAGCGAGGCTCTGTGCCGCAGTAGCAGACGCAACTCAGGTGGCTGAGTGAAGCGCTGGGGTGTAGCTGAGAAACCTCCACCTGGGGAGGTGGGGGAGGCTCGTTCGTGCCGCCTCTCCCTTCCAGTGCACCCCACGCCGTCAAGCGTCCGAGTTCCATGGTTGCCCAGAGCCATCCTTGCAGGCCAGGCCCAAGTCTGTGGAGCCGACTGCCATTTCCTGAGCTCCGTGGCAGCCGCCTGTCGCTGTAATGCATGAGTGGGTGCAATTCATCCGGATGGCGGGTGAGACGCTGTAATAACAAGAGCAGGCGCAAATCAGCTGGCCGAGCGAGGCCCTGTGCCGCAGGAGCGGGCGCAACTCTGGTGGCTGAGTGAAGCGATGGGGTGTAGCTGAGAAACCTCCACCTGGGGCGGTGGGGGAGGCTTGTTCACGCCGCCTCTCCCTTCCAGTGCACCCCACGCCGTCTCCTGGCGCAGGTATATCTGATGGTTGGACCAGGGCACCGCAGGACGTGTCTTCAGGTCAAACGGATTGTGGGACAAGGTCCAGAATGGAAGAGTCACCAAAAGGCAACAAGTTCCGCCTGACCCCGGGAGCCGACCGTCTATGTCGGGGGCGATCTCAGGCCACACCAGGGTAACAAGACTTGGGGAGGGGGCAGGAGTCAAGCGCCCCCTCCGAGTCCGCGCCACCACACCGCCCCTCGGAGGCCTCCGTCAAGCGGCTCAGGGAGGCACCGCAGGCAGCGGTTCTTCAGATCAGTGGCTGTCAGCAGCGATCGTTGGCGCTGTGGTTGCGGCCGGAGGCCCCGCCTAGTCAACGCCCCGGCCTCCCCATCTCGTAGGCCGCAGAGTAGTCGGGGAGAAATCCCGGGAACGGCGGCATGCATTTGGATTGATGTTGCAGCAGGCTGCCATGTAAATAGTTATTTAATAAAACGTTTTACCCTGTTACTTTGTTGGTGTGTTGTATATATTTATAATATTTGCATAGGGTTTGTCGTTGTTTTGGGCGGGGTGGGCGGCGGAGCCGAGCTGTCTTGCAGCCATCATGGCGTCGAGCTCAGTTCCTCTCACTAGTTTCATATTTCTCATGAGGGGTTGTTCCTAATGTTTCTATTTTAGCGAGGTCAAAAAGAGATCCCATTAGTGGCCTACTGATTTTGCTTGATTCCTTTGGTTGTTTCTAACGATTTTTCACTATTTGCAAAGACTAAACAGAGTATTGCGACTCTGTGCTTGTTTGTAAATAGAGAATGAACCAAAGAGAACCATTTCTAAAACAGTAAATGCTTGGATAACAATCAATCAAATGGAGAGGGAAGCAGGCACGACGGATTACAACAGGGGCAAAGGCCTGCGTTACCTACCCTTCACTATCTGCAAAGAGAGAATACTCCTAAAAGAAAAGAGGGGGGAAGGGGGAGGGGAGAGCGTTCAAAGCACATCAGCGTGCATAGACACGAAAATGTTTTTACCTACCACGTACTTGACATTTTAAAGCTTTTGATATTTGCTATTAAAAAACCATTGAAATTCACTGAAAAAACCATAGGTTATAGACCATATATAGTTAGGAATTAGCATTTACAAAACCTTGAAAATTCACTGAAAAAACCATGGGCTATAGACCATATATAGTTAGGAATTAGCATTTACAAAACCTTATTTTACTCACACAAAACCATTGAAATTCCATGTATAGTTAGTTGCACTAACTATATATCGCGCACCCGCAATCCACTGCTGATGATGTCACATATTACATCATTCATGACATGGTCAGTGACATCACTGATGACATCACTGATGACATCTCAAATGACATCACTGATGACATCACTGATGACATCTCAAATGACATCACTGATGATATCTCAAATGACATCACTGATGACATCTCAAATGACATCACTGATGACATCTCAAATGGCATCACTGATGACATCACTGATGATATCATTCATGTGACAATACAATGCATCTCCTCACACTTTAATATAACCTCTGTTACATCCAGTGTAAAATACAGAATATAATTTTTTAAACCATTGACACACCAATACTAGTTACTACATACGCACTCACTGATTCCTATGTCTACACACAGATTCACTCATTCATACAATCATTCATACATACAATCACTCATCTTTACAACACTATCATATGAACTCATACACCAATATAGACACTCACACTCTGCCACTCATCCACGGAGTTACTCACACACCTAGTCAGTCCTGTAAAGAATCAATCACACTTCCATTTTCTAATCAATACAGTTAAACATAGAGTACCTTACATTTTCAAACATATACTAACACATACTTACTCTCTTATACAATCATTGATACAAGAACACATTGATCTGCACAGAGTTACACATCTCCCAGCCAGCCACACACACACTCAGTCTCCCATACAAATACTTTGTCAATCAATCAATAACCCATATAGTTACTCATATAGCTACTGATTAACACATGCAGCAGTTTACAGAACAACAGACATAATGATGCACAAATTAAGACAGTTTAGTCACTAACCCATGCACTCAGTGAGACACATTTAATCACTCTCTCATACAGTCAGTCATACACCTACTAAATCCTTCATCCAGACACTTATTCATCCACTCATTCTTCAATATGTAAGACATATTTTAACCTTACAGAAACATACAGTCACTGGATGTTGTCATCAGTGATGTCATCAGTGATGCCATTTGAGATGTCATCAGTGATGTCATCAGTGATGTCACTGACCATGTCATGAATGATGTAATATGTGACATCATCAGCAGTGGATTGCGGGTGCGCGATATATAGTTAGTGCAACTAACTATATATGGAATTTCAAAGGTTTTGTGTGAGTAAAATAAGGTTTTGTAAATGCTAATTCCTAACTATATATGGTCTATAACCCATGTTTTTTTCAGTGAATATATATATATATATATATATATATATATATATATTCTACTGGCGGTCACTAGTAGATAGTTATAGTTAGGACCTCGTTTTCTTATATATATATCAAACAGCCAAGTTTGCTTCTTCCGCTCTCCCCGCCCTAGGTAGTTGGATCGTACACGCCGGCAGAACGCGCCGGACCATGATATCAAAATAAGCACAGTTCAATAAGACTATCACTCAGGGGATAATTCCAAAAGTAGTTGTATTTAAATCCAGTAACGCGTTTTGACTGTCTTGCAGTCTTGCTTACACACTGGATGTGAGTTTGATCGCAGAATACATTCAGATCCTTCAAAATAGAAGGCGTACAAGGAGAAACTGCAAGTCACACATGAAAATGGCATCCATATTGGAATGTGAAAAGACGTATTATCTGCATGAAAAATGCTTAATAATCCACATGAACAGTATTTCTGATTAGTCAAATATCTAGTATATTAACTACAACAAACAATGTGACAAACTTGCATAGGTTAATACATTGGTTGCCCTCATCTGAAATTAACAAGCTTAAAGTGCTTACATGAGTTTGAGTTTGAGTTTGAGTTTAAAAGCACTTTTAGAGCGCACGTATACCGGCGGTTTCTTGGCGCTGTAGCTAGCGGGGACTGAGGTTTAAGAGCAAGGGGAGAGGAGAGAACACTTATTCAAAGGACTTTGTGAATAAGTAAGTTTTAAGACTTTTACGGAATTGGGGGTAGATGGTGATAGAACGAAGATGAAGGGGGAGGGAGGGAATGATTATCCATGATGTGTGGAACGGACTGTCTGGCAGATGAAACTGCTGTTTATACAATCACAAATATCTAGCAGTGATGTCATTTGAGATGTCATCAGTGATTTCACTGACCATGTCATGAATGATGTAATATGTGACAACATCAGAAGTGACTTGCGGGTGTGTGAGTTATAGTTAGCTGAACTAACTATAATGGGGCAATTTCCATGGTTTTGTACGAGAGAAATGTCCAACTAACTATAACGCCCCTGAAACCTATGGTTTTTTTCAGTGAATTGCTGGGCACAGAAGCACTCACGGCAGTTGTACATGGCTCCGTTACTGATACTTACCGGAATAATGCCTGCTGGGAATCGAAGTCCATCAATCGGACGGCAGCTGGAGGAAATTAATAACGGAGCCAGCCACACTCCAGATAAAGGGAGCTCCGTGGAACACCAAGGGAAGAGCGAGTGAAACCTGAAGCAACTGGGCGTCTGATGAATGCAGGAGCCGAAATTCATTATGCCTGTTGTTGCTGGTGAATTAAAGGCTGCCAAGAATTTTCCCGCTGTGTTCTCTGGTCTTTCTTTATGGAGGGACTTTCTTGCATATTTTCACGCATTGGCCAGTTGCCCGTGTACAGAGGACCCGCCTCACAAGTGGCCTGCGACAAATATTGGCAATGAAAGTGAAAGTGTCCAAGGTATTGGAAGTGGCCGGTACACCCTGAGGATGAGCCAGGCATGGGACCGCTGCTGCCAGCAGTCCGTGACTTATCAGAGACTTGGGATCATTGAATCTGCACGCCACGGCCCGGTTTTGGACTCTGCACTTGGGGTTGGGGACTCGAGGTTGCCCCTAACACCGTGACTTCGAGTTTCACTCGGCTGACATTAGCCCTCTCTCCTCCTTGCTGGGCATAGAAGCACTCAAAGCAGTTCCACATGGCTCCGTTAACGATACTTAACAGAATAATGCCTCCTGGGAATCGAAGTCCATCAACTAACGGATGGCAGCTTGAGGCAATTAATAACAGAGCCAGCCACACTCCAGATAAAGCTGAATCAGTGATGTCATCAGTGATGTCACTGACCATGTCATGAATGATGTAATATGTGACATGATCAGCAGTGGATTGCGGGTGCGGGATATATTGTTAGTGCAACTAACTATATATGCGAATTTCAATGGTTTTGTGAGAGTAAAATGAGGTTTTGTAAATGCTAATCCCTAACTATATATGGTCTATAACCTATGGTTTTTTCAGTGAATTTTCAAGGTTTTGTAAATGCTAATCCCTAACTATATATGGTCTATAACCTATGGTTTTTTCAGTGAATTTCAATGGTTTTTTAATAGCAAATATCAAAAGCTGTAAAATGTATTCTTATTCTAATTCAAAAATATATTTTATATTTTATTTTTTAAGCAAAGGACCCAGATGCATTTACAGTTTATCACTAACAATGTTCCAGGCTAATGTATTTTCACGGGAAATTAACAACTGTCTTGCAAGTAAAATATTCCTATTTCGAGAAAAAGGGCGTTTCTTCGTCCCATGAGGGAGCCGTTGAGCAAAAGAGGCTCGGCCTGCTGTCTTAGTCGCTGATAGGCCTGAATATCAGATTCTTATCGATCACTTTATGTTGCAGGAGTGGAAAACACAACAGCCCTTGCCCATTTATCTTTACAGCATTCCTGCGTATTATACCTTTTAACAGTCATGTAATTGGGCTGCTTTATTTCACTTGCCTTTTATTGATTCGAAAACAGTGGCTATTATTCCAAACTTTACCAATCTAGGTACTACTACCATGTTTTGTTTTAAAAACCTTTATTGTGAAAATGTCAGTATACAAATACGGGCCTATAACCACGCGGGCCGGCCACGGAGCAAACTGGAATCGTATATGATGAGGGGACATTTACACTGTAGAAGAACGTAACGGGCGGGCCATTAGGTTGCAAGAACTAAGGTGTCTAACAGTTGCGGAATCGGTAGACGTAAATTTTATAATTAAAGTACGACAGGGACAGTTACAATAAAATTATCTAGATATATATTTGCGGGCAAGTACCATGGGTGATGTTAATTCGAACTTTCAATAGTACAGTAATCAATAACACATCAGAACTTAATATCAATAGGGATGTCCAAATGTTCAATCAGTACTCGTCCCCGCCTGCCATGTGCTTCAAAACTGCATACGTATCTTGTGATATCAAGGCTGGGCAACCAGTACACAACAAGGAGTTGCGAGTCCCATTTATACTGGCGCCATTTTGGGCGAGGCCGGGCAGGTCCAGGATATAGTCAAAATGTCTCCACCAACCAGCGGTCGGACCAGAACCCCTTTCGGCAGTCAAAAAAGGTTCCGTTAAATGACAACAGAAGAGATAGGCAACAAGAACCATCAGTCAAAAGAGGCGAGGGCAAGTTCTTCCCTACCGGGTCACGTTGGGGCTCCACCGGAACTGATCGAATTGGTAGTCTACAGTGTTTCTGGATGTTTCAGACTGAAGCTGGCGTCAGCATGAGAGCACCACCATCTCGTGGCTCCGTCGTGGCCATTCCGCAATCAATCATGGTAGCCGCTCCCCACCAGAAGCCTGCGGGAGTCGGAAGCCCCGGTGACTTTTGTAGAATCTTCAAGGCTGAGGGGACGCTTTCGGGAATGGGGCCCATGCCCAGGCAGGCAAGCGTCCGAGTTCCAAGGTGTCCCAGGGCCATTTTAGTGGACCAGGCCCAAATCCGAAGAGCCGGCCGCCATTTTGAGGGTCCTGTGGCAGCCGCCTATCGCTGTACCGCAAGAGTGGGCGCAATTCAGCTGGATGGTGGGCGAGACGCTGTAGCCGCAAGAGCGGGCGCAACTCAGCTGGATGGCGGGTGAGGCACTGTGCCGCAAAAGCGGGCGCCACTTAGCTGGATGGCGGGTGAGGCACTGTGCCGCAAGAGGGGGCGCAACTCAGTTGGATGCCAAGGGGCGCCCCACTGCAGCTGAGGAGCCTCCACCTGGGGAGGCGGGGGAGGCCCGTTCGCGCCACCTCCCCCCCCCGGGGCGCCCCACGCCGTCTTTCGGCGCAGCATTGTAGGATGGCCAGACCAGTGCAGAAACTTGCTGGACACCACCTCGGTGCCGTCCGGATCTCGGCGCGTTGTGCTGCCTTCGGCCTATTCGCACAACGGTCCGCTACTGACGCCGCCTCACAGGCCGACGGATTTGTGACGCGTCGCGTAAGCGCAACATATCACGTTACCGCGTAATGCGTCTTATGACGCGCCGCGTTAGCGCACCCGGAAGCGATCCGGGGCGCGGCGCGGAGCACGTAACGTAAGCATAACAGGTCATGTGACTTGTTTATAAAACTTTTCATTGGTTCGTTTTACTTTTGGTTTCCTAATGATGGAAGGCTTGGTCATATGACCTAAAAATAACACTTTTCATTGGTTTAGAACATTTTTTTTCTCCAAAATGATGAAATCCCCACCTTTTTTTTTCTCACTCTGACTTGTAAAGCAAAGGACCCAGATGCATTTACAGTTTATCACTAACAATGTTCCAGGCTAATGGATTTTCCCGGAAAATTTACAACTGTCCTGCAAGTAAAATATTCCTATTTCGAGAAAAAGGGCGTTTCTTCGTCCCATGAGGGAGCCGTTGAGCAAAAGAGGCTCGGCCTGCTGTCTTAGTCGCTGATAGGCCTGAATATCGGATTCTTATCGATCACTTTATGTTGCAGGAGTGGAAAACACAACAGCCCTTGACCATTTATCTTTACAGCATTCCTGCGTATTATACCTTTTAACCGTCATGTAATCGGGCTGCTTTATATCACTTGCCTTTTACTGATTCGAAAACAGTGGCTATTATTCAAAACTTTACCAATCTAGGTACTACTACCATGTTTTGTTTTAAAAACCTTTATTGTGAAAATGTCAGTATACAAATACGGGCCTATAACCACGCGGGCCGGCCACGGAGCAAACTGGAATCGTATATGATGAGGGGACATTTACACTGTAGAAGAGCTTAACGGGCGGGCCATTAGGTTGCAAGAACTAAGGTGTCTAACAGTTGTGGAATCGGTGGACGTAAATTTTATAATTAAAGTACGACAGGGCCAGTTACAATAAAATTATCTAGATATACATTTGCGGGCGAGTACCATGGGTGACGTTAATTCGAACTTTCAATAGTACAGTAATCAATAACACATCAGAACTTAATATCAATAGGGATGTCCAAATGTTCAATCAGTACTCGTCCCCGCCTGCCATGTGCTTCAAAACTGCATACGTATCTCGTGATATCAAGGCTGGGCAACCAGTACACAACAAGGAGTTGCGAGTCCCATTTATACCGGCGCCATTTTGGGCGAGGCCGGGCAGGTCCAGGATATAGTCAAAATGTCTCCACCAACCAGCGGTCGGACCAGAACCCCTTTCGGCAGTCAAAAAAGTTCCGTTAAATGACAACAGAAGAGATAGGCAACAAGAACCATCAGTCAAAAGAGGGGAGGGCAAGTTCTTCCCTACCGGGTCACGTTGGGGCTCCACCGTAACTGATCGAATTGGTAGTATACAGTGTTTCTTGATGTTTCAGACTGAAGCTGGCGTCAGCATGAGAGCACCACCATCTCGTGGCTCCGTCGTGGCCATTCCGCAAGCAATCATGACAGCCGCTCCCCACCGGAAGCCTGCGGGAGTAGGGGGCCCCGGTGACTTTTGTAGAATCTTCAAGGCTGAGGGGACGCTTTTGGGAATAGGGCCCATGCCCTAGCAGGCAAGCGTCCGAGTTCCAAGGTGTCCCAGGGCCATTTTAGTGGACCAGGCCCAAATCCAAAGAGCCGGCCGCCATTTTGAGAGTCCTGTGGCAGCCGCCTATCGCTGCACCGCAAGAGTGGGGGCAATTCAGCTGGATGGTGGGCGAGACGCTGTAGCCGCAAGAGCGGGCGCAACTCAGCTGGATGGCGGGTGAGGCACTGTGCCGCAAGAGTGGGCGCAACTCAGCTGGATGGCGGATAAGGCACTGTGCCGCAAGAGCGGGCGCAACTCAGTTGGATGCCAAGGGGCGCCCCACTGCAGCTGAGAAGCCTCCACCTGGGGAGGCGGGGGAGGCCCATTCGCGCCGCCCCCCCCCCCCGGGGCGCCCCACGCCGTCTTTCGGTGCAGCATTGTAGGATGGCCAGACCAGTGCGGCAACTTGCTGGACACCACCTAGGTGCCGTCCAGATCTCGGCGCGTTGTGCTGCCTTGGGCCTATTTGCACAACGGTCCGCTACTGACGCCGCCTCACAGGCCGACGGATTTTGTAGGCTTTTTATAGCCAAAAGCCAACTAAAAGACAGCCCAAAGCAGCCCATTGTTGCTACTCCGGGGAGGGAGGGGCAGGGACAGTGTCAAGCGGACGGTGAATGCTTTGAGATCGATGTTACAGCAGGCTGCCATGTAAATAGTTGTTTAAAATGTTTTTTTTAACGTGTTTACTTTGTTGGAGCGTTGTATATATTTATAAGTTATTAAAGTGGTATAATCCTACTACTTTGTTGGAGTGCTATATATTTGTAATGTGGCAACAAGCACAAAGATGTTACTGTATAACCAGAAAAAGACATAGTCCAATTGTGCGTGATCTAGTCCAATCTGGTGACGCCGATAGTGGGTATCAGCAGACTTTCATTTGTATAGGGTTTGTCGGTTATTGGGCCGGGTGGGTGGAAGGGCAGGCATGCATAGGCAGCAAGGGCGGTGGAGCCGAACTACCTCGTGGCCATCCCGACCGCGAGCTTGGCTCCTCCCCCTGGTTTCATACTTTTGCGGAGGGCTATTTCCTGGTGTTTCTTGTTTTAGCAGGGTCAGAAAGGATCCTATCAGTGGCCTACTGATTTTGTTCAATTCCTTTTGTTTTGCAATAATTTGCTAGGAAGGTACCGTGGCTAATCCGTATTTTATATATATGTCCTCTTTATTAGGGGTGCCCTCCGGTGGGGCCGGACGAGCTACCTCTAATAAATGGTCCGGGTAGAACCAATTACCAATCAGTGGGGAGAAGATAGGCATTACAGATTACAAAAGGGGGGACAAGGGTCCGCACTACCTATCTTACAGTGAGAATCACCATTGCTCCCCCCCCGACTGATACCCTCCTTTGCCTCAGCTTGGATCATCATTTGCTAAAGTGTTCGAAGACCCCACCGTAAGTATAACAACAACCGGGGCCTTACTGCACACCCTGAGAAAAACTATGGCCAGACCAGTGCGGCAACTTGCTGGACACCACCTCGGTGCCGTCCGGATCTCGGCGCGTTGTGCTGCCTTCGGCCTATTCACACAACGGTCCGCTACTGACGCCGCCTCACAGGCCGACGGATTTTGTAGGCTTTTTATAGCCAAAAGCCGACTAAAAGACAGCCCAAAGCAGCCCATTGTTGCTACTCCGGGGAGGGAGGGGCAGGGACAGTGTCAAGCGGACGGTGAATGCTTTGAGATGGATGTTGCAGCAGGCTGCCATGTAAATAGTTGTTTAAAATGTTTTGTTTTCAACGTGTTTACTTTGTTGGAGCGTTGTATATATTTATAAGTTATTAAAGTGTTATAATCCTACTACTTTGTTGGAGTGCTATATATTTGTAATGTGGCAACAAGCACAAAGATGTTACTGTATAACCAGAAAAAGACATAGTCCAATTGTGCGTGATATAGTCCAATCTGGTGACGCCAATAGTGGGTATCAGCAGACTTTCATTTGTATAGGGTTTGTCGGTTATTGGGCGGGGTGGGTGGTAGGGCAGGCATGCTTAGGCAGCGAGGGCGGCGGAGCCGAACTACCTCGTGGCCATCCCTACCGCAAGCTTGGCTCCTCCCCCTGGTTTCATACTTTTGCGGAGGGCTATTTCCTGGTGTTTCTTGTTTTAGCAGGGTCCGAAAGGATCCTATCAGTGGCCTACTGATTTTGTTCGATTCCTTTCGTTTTGCAATAATTTGCTAGGAAGGTACCGTGGCTAATCCGTATTTTATATATATGTCCTCTTTATTAGGGGTGCCCTCCGGTGGGGCCGGACGAGCTACCTCCAATAAATGGTCCGGGTAGAACCAATTACCAATCAGTGGGGAGAAGATAGGCATTACAGATTACAAAAGGGGGGACAAGGGTCCGCACTACCTATCTTACAGTGAGAATCACCATTGCCCCCCCCCCCCGACTGACACCCTCCTTTGCCTCAGCTTGGATCATCATTTGCTAAAGTGTTCGAAGACCCCACCGTAAGTATAACAACAACCGGGGCCTTACTGCACACCCTGAGAAAAACTACGCAGCAAGACAATCTCTACCTTCTCCCTTTTCCATGTTCCAACGCTTTGAAATGAACAATACATTTACTCGCAGTGACAAAATGGCGGTCAACACTTCCTGATTTCCTTCGAATCAAACGTTAACAGACGTCACGCAGCAAAAAGAAATTCCGCTTACGCGCAGCCGCTGGAAGACATGTATCAACATATATGAGCCTCCTCAGCCACCCTCAGAAAACCTAGGGGGTCAGGATACGTCTCCCGTGCCCCCTTATACCCATTTCCCACATTGTTTTTCATCCATCTTGTGATTTAATTAAAACGAAACACAAAATGGCGAACTCCCGTTACGCTACCGGTGAGCGACCCGGTTCGCGTACCGGGAAGCGCTTCTACCGCGAAAAATCGAATTTTTTTTTTTTGCCCCACGGGACCCTTTAATAAAACCAACATCATTCCTAGGGGGTCAAGAGGGGTCTACCTTACCCCCTTTCATTAAATTCCCCCTTCATTTTTCTCCTCCTCTTGTCTCTCGATCCTACCGAGAGACAAGATGGCGGCCGGTCCGGACTGTTTAGAATGTTGACAGACACCGGAGAGCCAATCAGCTTCGCTTCGCGAAGTTCCGTTACGCGTCAGGTACGCGAACCGGGGCGCTAACCGGGACGCTGTCACAGATATATATATTTTTTTAAACGTTAATTTCTCAAAATCCACTGGAGCACATATATTGAGACCTAGCAAAGGCACATCGGGCTAACATTCCCTACAATTTTACCAAGTTTCATGCAAATCCATTCAGCCGTTCGAGCTAAAAGTGAGGCCAACCGCCCTATGGAAATTAACATGGGAAAAACGCGTTTTGGGACCCCCCTTTTTTCTCGGCCCCCCCTTTGACGAACCCCCCCCCACATTTTCAGGGGCTGCTCAGAAACAAAATGTGCCATTTTCCTGAAAATTTCAGCCAATTCCGTCCACAAACGCCAAAGTTATTAGACATAGAATTTTCAAAAATCCCATAGAGAAAAAATCCTAACTATATATACCTACTGGCGACCGCCAGTAGGTAATATATATGTATATATACATATATATATATATATATACATATATATAGAGTTATATATAGTAAATCTTTACCTACCTATAGAAACTTACCTTCACAATATGTTGTTCCTCCATATGCATGACACAATATTTTGTCCCACAATATTGTTGTTTACGATATTGTGTTGAAATGCCACATGCACTTCTAGACATGAGATGTGTGTTTACCAACACTCATGGCATGTATGAGCCTTTCTATAAAAGGGTGAATAGTGTGTTGTAAAGGTGTCTTGCATGGTATGCGAGATGGTCTGCTTTTGTGCTTGCTGCAGGTAATGTATGTTAGACAAATCAACAATAGTTCATAAAACCTGCTAATAAACAGCCCATACACTCATCTGTCAGACCAGCCCTTCATTCCCTGTCTGATTATCGTGTATTCCATTCCGCCCGGACCTTGAATTGCTCCCATAGAACAAGCCACTTGAATGCAGCCTTCTGTTCTAGTCGGATTCTGGGGGGAAACTTTAAAAAATGGCAAAAAATAATGCATTTTACAACACATTTGTGGTGCCCCACTTTAGTCATAAAGTATTTACAATTAAGTCAAATCAAAGTGATATAACGTAACAAACTATTGAGAGTGCTATTTTTTTGTTTGAATAGTCATCTTCTTACATCACACTTGTATATTTCTTCGTTTTCATCATTCATTCAAATAAACTGTTCGCTTCTGCGCAAATATAGCTGGCATGTGTTTCGCAAGATGAGTCTGCTTTTTTAAGATTGCAAGGTTAGTACAGAGTATGAATATATTATTAATAATAGAGTTACAGTCTATGTATCTGTAAAATATAACATTTTACGGTTATTGGAACATAACGAAATATACCCAGAAACTCTGCCTGTAAGTACACTTACCAATGAAGACATAGTCCTATTATAGTACACTTGTGTTCTAAGAGCAAATTGCAATTTGTATGCTGTACAATTTTCCAGGGGATTGGCAATTTTCAGCAATGGAAGCTCTCAAAATTCCAAGAGTATTTGTCGGAGGTGCTGGGATGGGACCTCCCCCGTACGGCAAAATTGGGCCTGCTCCATGTGCTAGAAGGGGTGGGCGGTAACGTCTACAAGCGGCACTTGCTGCTGCTGGGTCTAACACTAGCCAAACGAGATATAGCGCAGGCCTTGAAGGATCCCAGGGCTCCCAAGGTGATCGGGTGGAAGAAAGGACTGGACTTTTGCTTGGGACTGGAGCGGCCGGTGTTTGAGGCCAGAGGCTGCCCCACAAAACACTATAAAATATGGAAAAGATGGGCAGACTACAGGGGATTGTGGCTGGAGCCTCCACCACCGCCAAGGGGCGAGGATGGGCAGTTGTAATGGGCATGTTGAGACAAGGTTACATATACGGACATTTGTATGCTTACCCTAAACAGTATTGAAGAGACATTGTGTTGCAGGAGGGGGGGGAGGGTTGGGTAGTTGGGGTGTGGGGTGGAGGGTGGAGGGTATGACAGTTAAATGAATCGCACATTATGAAGCATAATTGTTGTCACAGCCCCTCCGGGGATCGGAGCACTGTGTATGTTTATCTCAGCGATCTTAATAAAAACAGTTTTGAAAAAATTCCAAGAGTATTAACATAGCCCACAGGTGCCCACACACATACATACATGCACATAAACTCACAAGCACACACACGCACACCTTTTAACTCACTTGCATCTGACTTGCAACATGCCTTGCGTTGCCCCCCTCCCTTTACCCGCAAATTGAGGCCTTTTATACTGCTGTCAAGCATTTCTAAGTCAGCTGTCGTTTGATCAGTTAGTGCAATGGTTCTGTGCACACTGCCCTGCTTATTTGAATGGACAACAGCACTGGGCTTACAGTAAGTGAACAGCAGCGGAAGAGCTATTAGAACAGTTGTTAATCAGACTCTCAGCAGGCAGCGTCCACAGATAAACAAGGAGGTCAGAGGGCAAATTGAGTGATGCCAGTGCCCTCCAGAGTTTCCTCACAGATTTGACTGACAGATTTCAGTGCATTCGTTAGTGAACGTAGGCAGAATTTACAATTCGTATTTAGCTTAATATATCCAAACACTGAATTGCTGCTAAGCAAAGTTAGCGTTGCTTAGCGACAATTTTCATTACACTGCGCATCGCCAAAAACTATCGCCATGTTAGCGACGTATTTACAATAGGTCGGTACATGGTGATAGGATCAGCACGCAGCGAGGGTTGTTGCCACAAACACTTGCGTCACAGTGATAAAAATCTTGACGCTGACATGAAAAAAGTGACAGCCGCTCAATTAGCGGCCAGAAAACTCTTATTAGTCAGCCTCACATCACTATTTTTTACCATTCTTGGTAAAAAAAACTCAAAAAGCCAGCAAACTACACAAATTCTACCTGAAGCAAAATGGAGCAACCTGGACCCAGTACAGCACCAGACAACAACCAAACTAACCCCCATAACAGCCAGGATGACTAGCCAGAGTCCCAAGGGAAGAGGAAGAGGAAGAGGAAAATAAGATTCAGTCAGGGGGGAAATGAGATCCTGATTATGGAGGTGACGGAAAACCAACACCAGCTCTTCGTCAGCTCCAGGGTGTCATTGGGGACCAAAAATGCCATTGGCAGGCCATTGTGGCCAAGATGAACGCAGTAGCAGAAGTCAAGAGGACAGTGGCCAACTTTAAGAAGCACTGGCATGATTACAAGCGCAAGACTAAGCAGAAACTGGCCAACAATCGACAAGCAGCACTGCTGACCCGTGGTGGGAGCCCAGCGCACAGGAGGAGCCAGATGCTTTGGACGAACAGGTGTCATCAGTCATCTGTGAGGTGTTGGTGGTTGAAGTCGGGAGACGGGACAGTGCTGACTATGACCAGCTACATCAGCATCAGGGTAAGTAACAACCAGGGACATGGGGGTGAGGTGTTCGGGTGGGAGATTATTGTTGCTTCTGTCCATCTCAATATGTCTCAGTGCCCCGCCACACTGTGTGCAGATCAAATTCCAGATACACAGGTACTTGGGGTTTCATTTACATTTGAGCAGCTGGCATCCTTAACAAATACATATAATGACACATAATGGTGGTGTAAGTGACTTGCAATCCAGCACACATGCATATATATAATGACAATTAACCACCTGTGTGTCCCCTAACTCTGGGCCATATTAACAGGCAAAGTGACTGAGCATTGGGTTAGCCCATTTGGCTCAATGCAGCCCTCTGCCACTTTTAAAATGCAGCACTGGACTGTATGTACAACAGTATGGCTCAGTTCTGTGTTGCAACATGCACTGGTGATAAATGTAGTTGCCTAGTGCAAATGTAGTCACTCATGCACAATGGTGCAAGATGTCTGCATTGGGGCCAGCCAGCTACATTTTTTGCATTTGCATGCCGAAATGTTGTGCTTCAATATAATGTAGTAAACACGTCTGAACTACGTTTTTCAGAAGTGGCTGAACGCTTTGTCAATCCAAGAAGGTTAACGCTGCTTGCATTACAGGCTTGCACATGTGACCCCAAGTACATAATGAAAGTGTGTTTCCTTCACAAGGTGTTGATATTCCACATTAAGTAGGTCAACACTCCCAGGTAAATATTGTGAATCACGCTGTCCCTCAGTAAACAAAAAATGTTGATGGTCCATTTGCGATAGTGCCTTGGAAATATGCCACAAGCAATTGTAATGGCTTAACTGCTGCTTTTATGTGTGCATAGAAAAAACAATGTCCCAACAGGTAACAATCAAAAGGCAGTTTAGGTATGTATGCACAGAGCTTTTATGTGTGCTGCACAAATAACCACATCTAATAATGTTGCAGATCGCTGCTTTAAGTTGACTCACCCTTGTGCACACATGAAAAGCAGCACTTTTCTGGCAAGCACCTTGTTACAATGATGGGCACATTCCAGAATGTCACAAAAACACGTACTGGAGGGCCAAGGTGCTGTTTACCTGTAAGTAAAAGGATCTGCATTTCAAAGTGCAGTGTCAACCTCAGCATTTTGAAAAAGATGAGGAAGCCCTTGTCTTCCTGTCAGTAGCGGTTATGCGAATTCTGATCTCGGCAAATTGGAAGGATGAAAACTCCCCCTCCTTTCAGATGTGGTTATCAAGACTTCTTTGCATCCATAATATTGAGTCCTATCTGTATCAGTTCAAAGGAGTTAAAAAACGAGAGATGGGAAGACGTATATGGGCGCCCATACTGAATTGGAGTGAAGATAGAAATGTTACATGAATAGTACTTGATCAAAGCTTCTCCTTTTATCAATGTATCTTTATGTAATTGTCTTAACTGTTATTAATACTCTAGCCACATATTCTAAATTATTATTATGAATGGAATCTATATCTATTTGGAATAACCCATGTATTTATGTAGTCTTATGTACATATCTGATTCTAATGCTCTATTTTGTGCTTTTTAAAGTATTAAGATGTATATTGCAATGAACCTTTAATAAAAAAAAATAAAAAAATAAAAAGTCAACCTCAGCATTTTAGGAATGTGTACCATAAAAGAACAACATGCCTGTTCTGATTGCAATGCTCCTCGACACACACATTCCCTGTTCTGTGCATGGTAAGTGGAGGGTGAAAATGGGCCTCATTCACAAGGTTGTAATAATTCATGCAATTTGGCTATATGTTGCCATGACAGTATTCCTCAAAATGCAGTAATCAACATTAAAGTATCTTCTTGTGTTGTTTAGTTTGCAGTATGTCATTGTCAGCATGGCCCTGAATTTGGAGGTCAAAGACACATTGACATGCATGCAAACTGGCTCTCAGGTAAAGTTAACAGCGGCAGTGAACAAATGCATAGCTTGTGATGACTGTAAACATCCTTCCAGTAACAAATGCATCCAATTGCCCTAAAGCCCAACAGTATGTATCATTCATGTGCCCATCCCTGTGATGTCCCACAAAGCTCTGCTGTGCAACAATGCACCAAATATAGAAGCCTACCTCAAAGTCCTATGTACTACTGCTTGAATTAAATTATCATTGCCACTGCTGTGGAAAACACAAGGGGAGGGCATGCACATCCTACCTATAGCCCAGTCCTGTGACTGTAGACACATGCTGCCTTGAACGGTTAAAGTTTTTGTGGCACCATGTCCATTTAAAATCTTATCAATGGAGTATAATTTCTGAAATCACATCATCAATACAGGAAAGCCATTCCTTGGTGTGCTGATATGATATGTGTCACCGAAAAAACATAGCACCATCTTTCAGTCATAGGTAGCTACCAAATAAGCAAGACTAGTAGCCACATTTATAGCCAATTTGCCAACGGGCTCACTTAGCTGTGTGGCACTCAGTTGTTTGTCGTCACCTCCGTCTTAAACACACAGAGGGATCACTGGACACATGCATGTGTACAGCAGCCATACCGAAGCTGACTCACATAATGCTCCACACCTACAACAAAAACAATTCTACACAAAGGATGTCAGTGATACACACATAACCAAAAACATCGAAGGTAGAGACTTCATATGTGGCTGAACCACAGAAAGGCCAAGTGTGTGTTCAAGTTATAATTGGAAACAGAATGCTTCACCTACATTATAAATCATGTTCCAATACCAACCCAAATTGTAAATGCACCCCTGCAACTGCTACTGTGCCTGTCGGTATTGAAGCTACCTTGCATCAACACAGGCATCCTTGCACTAAAGTGCAAGGGTGCCTGGACAGATGGAATGATTCTTAATGAATAGGAAGGTGTTCCTCCCTGAACATTAACATCCATTCACGGGATTGACCTGTGTCAATGTGTATTGCCCACCTTGAAACACATAGATACTTCTCAGATTAGGAGAATTCAAGCATATCTACCTGTCATCTCAACATGAACATCACTGTATCCCTGGCCTCAAGTGCATGATTATCCTCCTCATCATGCCACACTACAAAACAGGTGGTAGTGCCAACATCAATGGGGGGTGCAGGCTAATCTCCACATCCAAACCTAGTGGCTCACACCCATACACAAACTTCACTATATAAGTGTGACTTTCCCATAATGCAGTGTTAAGCCACATGGAGTTGGTTAATCCTGCATTGTTATTAAGGTGAATAAACCTGCACCACAGGAAGGTCTGAACAGATGATCGAACAGGTGCAGCCGGGGCCCATAAATATGCCCCTCACTGTTGGCGTATAGCGCAATTATCCAACTCAATTGACATCCTAAATGTAACATTAAGGACTATGTACATTGACATACAAAGCTGTGTGTGATAGGTGTATCATGTAACTAATGAGAATAGAAAGAGTTATGCACTCTAATTGTCAACTGTCAAAATGCTTGGCCAAAGTGAACATACACATTCAACAGTATCTGCTCTTTATATCGCAGAGGTAGTAACATCACATCATGGTCAGCAGTCTGTCCCAGTCTTCAATGATGAAGATGAAGAAGAGCTCACAACCATCGACTAGGACAGCTTTCAAAAGCTACTAGACTCCACAGGCAGATCATCTCCGGAAGCGGGGTGATCAGCGGCATCGTGGATGCTCCACCTGCCGCAAAAAAAATCCAGCAGGCACCACCTACCACTACAGCTATCAACCTGGACTCTGAGGACACACGGATACAATTTCAACGTAGTGTGGTAGGAGTCCAGTGTGAGATGGCAAACCAGGTGTGGGTGGGGTTGAAGAGCCTGGCAGCCAAACTTGATGAGATCCATGGGTGCCTCAGTCCCATTAGGGACCACCTAGAAGCCATCAGAGGCCCCCACAGTCAATCCATGCCCCCAAGGTTCCATGGGTGATATTACTGGAAGCCTGACTCAGAGACAAGAACAACTGTCCTGTCAAAGTGGCACCAGCGATGTGGGCAAAGAGTTGTGGGAAATGCGCAAGATCATGGAGAAAATGGAGCAGAAGCAGGATTGGCACTTACCTTCCATGGCTGCCTATCACACTGACATTTCTGGAGTCCTGAAAGCACTGCAGCTCAACATCACTGCAGTGATGCCTCATCTCTTGGTACAAATGAATGCTGCTGCACCTACACCATCCCCCTCTTCTGCCCGTTATGTGGCTGGTGCTCACTGTGCTGCCGCTAATCCGCCATCACCCTCCCGAGAAGCACCAGACACATCAGAGGAAGAAGATGTGGATGGTACATCTTTTCAATGGAAAACCCTGTGGTAACATTCATCTGTGTTAAAGGGCTAGTCTCTGTTTAGCCCTGTGCTTTCCATCATGCCTCAGAACATCACCTGCCACTGTCCTCAGATTGACTATGCTACGTTCACCTTGGACATTTAATGGACTGTCAATGTGGCCATTGATCCTCAATGACACCGCAATCAGCCTCCTGACTGAAGTTTCCTGATTCCTCAACATGTCTGAGGACATGTTCCTCCCCCCCAAGGACTCTGTCTGCCCACCAATGGCTATGTACACAATGTGGGGGTTGTTGTCAAAAGAACTGAGCCAGTCCGTCAATTCCTACAATGCACTTGTAAATAAAAGCACTAAAGTTACAAAAATGTGTGTTGCCTGTGACCATCAACCTTGAGATGTGTCAACAATGCCTAAGCAGTGAGCCAGCACAACTAATCCAGAGTGCCTTTCAAAAAATGGGTTCTGCTGAGTCTGTGTCACTGATTAAGGCTGGGCGGAGCGGCACTATGTGGAGGTCCACGGAGTTAGGGCCAAACTCTGCTCCACTCTGCTCCACTGCCCACCTCCACTCCCATAATAAAAATTAAATAAAAATACAATAAGGAGTAAAGTAAAAACAGACTTACCTTCACTGCGGCTTCCCTGGACTGCCGTTCTCCTCCTTCTTGTGTCTCAAAGTGATCTGCACATGTGCTTTCTCCCATGCATACGCATTTCTCACAAGGAATGCACAGGTGTGAGAGCATGCGCAGATCACCCTGAGACTCGAGGAAGAGGAGACGGTAGCCCGGGGATGCCGCAGTGAAGGTAAGTCTTTTCACTTTACTATTTATTGTACTTTAATGAATTTTTAATATGGGGGTGGAGGCGGGCGGTGGGCCAACTCCGGTCTGAAGTGAGTTTTGCCTACTCCGCTTTCTCCACGGAATGTGGAGTAGGAAAATCTCTCCACACACTTAGCTGGCCGAGTGGAGTTCTATCCCTGATAGGCAGTGAGATGACAGGTCATGTGTAAATTAGCCAATGGCTCAAATGTCCAAGACAACATTGTCGCTGGAACTTTACATTTCCCCTTGTTCAGGATGTGGATAGGGACTTAGTTAAATATTCAAGTCAGTGTCAAGCCACATTAAGTGGATTTACCTTGCCTTGCTAAGAAGGCATGCTTTGAAGATATACTCATTGGTAATGGGGTGGACAACAGTTGTTGTGATGGGTGTCTTGCCATGACGCATTTTAACTTAGATCCCTCATCATAGTCACAAAGATGATGAAGCATAATGCGTTTTTTAACTTAGTATGTTCCTCATAAGATGAAAATGTAATCAGCAGACTACCCTATGCAATGTCAAAAATGTATTTTGCTAGCCCAAATATCATGCATATTTTCAAATCACAATCCAACAGCAGTATGACTGTAGCCTTTCCCTAGAAGATGATGTCATGACCATACTTAGATATCCAAATTATTTTTTGGGGAATTAATCTCTTGTATCCAACTTCTAGCTCACCTGTTCACCAAATCACATTAAACATAAGTGAACCACACATCTCTAACTAATAAAAATGTATTCCATAAAATATACTAACTAACCTAAACTTTATACTGAAAACCTATCCTAACCTACACTAATCTAACTTATGCTAATCAATATAAACACTAAAATAACTACCTTACCTTATACTATACACATAACAACATATATTAAACATTAACCCACCTCCCCCCTTAAGGCACATCTGTAGACAGGACAGTATATCTATATCTTGTAGGCTGAAACGTGTCTCTCCTGATGCTTGGGATCGAGGGTGACAACTTCCAATAAAGTGATGCTGAATCCTGAACCACTTCGTGTCTGTGCTTCCTTTCATGGTGTCACTGTGGGAGGTGGATTGTTTGGTTCATTTAATTCAGCATGAGCGGTCGTCACGCCTACATGGAATACCAGTTGCATGTGGCTCTCCCATCATAGTATTGGAGTGCTATTGGGGTAGCCCCCAGTTGGCTGGCCAGGAAGAGGAACGAGGATGACTGTTGTTGAGGATGTGGGTCTCATAGCGGGGCGGTTTTCGCAACTGCCAGCATGGGACCTGTGTTTTTCATCAGCAAGAAATGCCTTGCCCGGATTACTGACACCAGCTGGTAATTGGGCACTGCAGAAGCCGAAGCTGATGCCGTGAGGTGGTTTTGGCGCTATTTATTTTGCTGATGGGTCCCCCCCAACCCCAAGGTTGTACCTAATTGAAATCAATTTTAAGCAGGCTGGTACTATGGTTAATTGACATTTGCCTTTGCCTCGGAGTGAAATATCTTGGAATCTGACCCTGCATTACATAACTTTAAGCCGCTTTTTTTTCCTGTTCACTGTTCTATTGTTCAGCAGCATTATGGGATCTGGAGTCTTGATAGGATTTTGAGCATGTGCTCGAGGGGTTTTGAGGTGCAAGTACACTCATTGTCTAAATCAGTAACCCCGCAATTAGACTCTATTCGTCCAGTCCCGGTGCTTTGTGGAGTGGTGTGGCTCACTGGTTAGAGGCGGAAGGGTCGTGGACCAGGGTCAGCGGACTTGATAATTCTCGCCTCGGTGCCTACTCTAACCAGGGATCACACTCGGCAACTCTGGGCATTAGCTTGCCTCATCTCCACAATGGCCCCCCACATACGCCGGGGATGCCTGGTTTCACCTTGGAGATACCCAGTAGGGACCATCTCACAGGGAAAGCCAGGACGGGTTGCCCAGCGGTCTACAGTGCGGAGATACCCCATGTGAGGTGATTCATGCGCTTTACAAGACATCATTACATTACATTTGTGAACTTTAAAATTGGGACATTTAAATCATGGAAAGAAACATTTTCTACTTTGCAGTTGAGGTCGGAGGTCATGTTTTGGCAGAGCTGACATTAGTCCAGGTCAACTCTCCATGGCTTGGGCAGTTAATGTGGGACATGAATTTTAACGGCAGACAGCTTTTTAACAGTTTTTTTTTGTGACGTTAATAATGACAACGCAGGATTATAGGTTTGGTGATATGTTTTAATGCTATAAGTGAATTCCATCATGACGAATGCTTTATGTGATGCCCATTAACAATTATCTATGCTGTCCACATTTTCAGTGTTACCAGCGAATTCAACTGCGAGTATTGTACGCAATTATTCATTTTTGTTACACCTTACCTGTATTAGGGCTGTTGTTTGGCACTGGACAGCATATACATGGCGCATTTGGGCCATCAGATGATTACATATACCATAGTATGTTTTCTTTGTCTACACATTAGTCAGGTGAGAAGGGCTTTATAAATGAGATGTGAAAGTATTCCAAACTAGATTAACAAAGGCCTCTTGAAGGCTTAAACGTGTCTCTCCTGATGCTTGGGATCAAGGGTGACAACTTCCAATAAAGTGATGCTGAATCCTGAACCACTTGGTGTCCGTGCTTCCTTCCATGGTGTCACTGTGGGAGGTGGATTGCTTGGTTCATATATATGTATATATTTATATATATATATATATATATATATATATATATATATATATATATATATATATATATCTGCAAAAATAGTCCACTCGTGGTGAGGAAGACGCGGGGACACAGCGGACGACAGGAGCTGTTTACTTCAAAACAGGGATGGAGGCTATAGAATGGGCCCTTTTGAGAGCAGATACACTACGCGCTAACCATACTTTTCTCATGGAAATCCTACACTTTTGTCTGTTCCATAGCTATTTTAACTGGCACGGTCGCTATTTTTTACAGTCCAATGGAACTTCCATGGGCTTTTCGGGAGCCCCCAGCTACGCAAACATCTTTATGATGAAGTTTGAACAGGAAAATATACTGTCACAACCCCAATGGAGTACCCATTTACTCGCTTTTAAGCGATACATAGATGATATCCTCATCATATGGCAAGGCACACTCCAAGATTTTGAAAATAACATATCACAGCTCAACACAGTTAACCCACGCATTCAATTTACACATCACATTGCAGCACAACAAATTCCATTCCTAGACGTCATGATTACCGTAACTGATGGGAGCATCGTTACCTCCATTTTCACAAAACCCACCGACAGGAATAATGCCTTAGCTTACCATAGTTTTCATCCATGGTCATTGAAAAGGCACCTTCTATTGGCATGCAGACGATTGATGTCTTTAAAGAAAAATACAAACAGCGAGTTTACCCTGACACTGTCTTGAAACAGGCAGCGGACCGAGCTCCTACTGCAACTCGTGAAGCACTTTTAGAGAAAAGAATTGAGTCCAGTTCTTCCCCTCTGGAAGTTTTTGTGTCAACTTATTCCACTCAATCCAAACAAGTAAAATCCATCATACTGAACCGATGGTCCCTATTACAATCAGAACCAGATTTTGGGGGTATGTTCAGCGCCCAACCGCTGTTTGCTTATAAAAGGGCACGCAACCTTAAGGAAATTCTGAATAAAAATCTTTCCCATCCTAGGGTTCAACACAAAGGTTTGCTTAAATGCATAAATTGTTCCAACTGCAATAATGCTATCACAGGGAAGACCATTAATCATCCAAGATCTGGTTAACCCATTACCCTTAGATACACAGCTACCTGCAACAGCAATTATGTAGTGTATTACATAAAATGTCCCTGTGACCTATACTTTGTAGGCAAGAACGAGCGTAGTGTGCGCACACGAATCACTGAACATAAGAGCAGAATACGCACACAGAACACAAACTCTCCTCTTGCTCAACACTGGCTTACTCGCAGGCAAAACATAGCCCAACTAAAATTTGGCATCCTGGAAGTTATTGAACCCAACCCTGAACGTGACCGTTCGCAGATACTTTCACAGAGAGAATCATATTGGATCTGGTTCATGCAAACTCTGACCCCCACAGGTTTAAATGACAAATTTGAATTATCATGTTTTCTGTAAGATTTTATTAATGGGATCGATTTTTTGCTTGTCTGTTTGTAAGTGTTTTTTCTCCTTAGCATCCTAGAAGATTGTGCACACGTTGAGTGGCAGCTTCTATAGCTTTTAGTGTTTACCCTCGAGTATATGTGGTAATTTCGTTATCACCATCGATTTATTGTATTCTCATGTTCATAATGTCTGGACCCAACCTGAAGTGCATCTTCTAAATCTTTATAGTGTCCAACAAAGTTTATTTTCACCCATTCGGTGTTAACTTAAATTCCTTCACCTAGCCGCAGCGTTTCCACCCTCAAGATGGCGAACGCCTTGTTAGTTCTCTTTCTATCACTTTCTCTAATACAGTAAAGCACTTCCTCACACGCCCCTTCCTCACTCGCCGCAACTCTTGAGCAGCCAGTTCACAGACGCGTGAGTTCAACCGGTGATTTTCTGTTAGTCACTACATGTCCGCTTAAACCGGGCTGATAGCGAATAGAGGACTGTTCCTTACAGCGCATTTCGTCCTTATTTTTCAGGGACGCTAATTTGGTATTTGGTGGGGTATTTCTAGAGCGCGACGTTCGCTCCGGAGGGAGCATCTTGGCGCTAGGAAACCTGTGTGAACCAGTCAAATAGGATTAGATGGAAGCTTTGGAATAATCGTCCGGGAGATTAAAGATCCATGTCTTTAGGAGCTTTCGAAAGGATTTTTCCTGGGTTTGTTGTCTGAGGGTTTTGGGCAGTTTGTTCCACGCTTTAGTTGCCAGGAAACTGAGGGTCTTCTCACCCTTCGTTTTCAGATTGTATTTAGGTAGAAGGATGAGGTTATCATTGGTTGAGCGAAGGTGACGGCTGGTCACGTAGTGGGGAAAGCGCTTGTTGAGGTATTTAGGGCCAGTATTGTTGTAGGCACGAAAGGCTGTGATCAGGATTTTGAAGAGAATCCTTTTATGGAGTGGGAGCCAGTGAAGTGAACGAAGCGCTGCAGAGATGGAGGATCTGCGGGGTAGACCCAGAACAAGACGGGCGGCTGTATGAAGTACGCTCTGTAGTTTTTGGGTGGTGCTCTTTTTGACTCCTGCGAGCAAGCCGTTGCAGTAATCCAGTCGCGAGATTATAAGTGCGACTGTCACCGTCTTTCTGGCATCGATGGGGAGAAAGTCAAAGAACTTTCTCAGGGATCTGATTGTTCCGAAGCATTTGCCTGCGACGGTTCTGGCATGCTGATCGAAGGAAAGATCGGAGTCAAAGGTAACGCCGAGATTCCTAGCAGACGAAACTGTCTGGGGGGGGGCGACGGAATTGTCCGGCCACCAAAGTGCTGGACAGAAGGAGATATTTGTGCCAATCGGGAGGATCTCCGTTTTACTTGAATTGCACTTCAAGTGGTTATTGTCCATCCATCGAAATACTTCAGTCAGGCAGTGTTTGAGGTTAAGTTCGGCTTTGGTGGATGATTCGTCCAATGGCACGATGAGTTGTGTGTCATCGGCATACGAGGTGACAGGTATGCCGAATGATTCTATCAGATTGAGGAGTGGGAGGAGGTAAACGTTAAACAGGAGAGGACTGAGGATGGATCCCTGTGGTACACCTGAAGGGACAAGTTTATCTTTGGAGTGAAATGGACCTAAGGTGACTGTTTGGGAACGGTCAGAGAGGAAGGACGTAATCCAGGATAGGGCAGAATCAGAGATGCCAATGTCCCTGAGTCTACCGATGAGGATGGTGTGGGAGATGGTATCAAACGCCGCCGTTAGGTCGAGAAGGATTAGGATGGAGTTTTTTCTCTGATCTTGTAGGATTTTTATAGTGTCGGACAGTTCAATGAGAGCAGTTTCAGTCGAGTGCTTGGGGCGGAATCCGGATTGTTGGGGATGAAGAAGGTTATTCTCATCTAGATAGCATTTCAGCTCTTTATGGACTAGCTGTTCCGTGATTTTTCCCAAAGCAGGGAGCAGCGAAATTGGGCGGAGGTTGGTGAGATCCGTCGGTGGTTTATTTGCCTTCTTCATAAGAGGTTTGACGATTCCTTTTTTCCAGCAGGTCGGAACTATGCCAGAGCTAAGCGAGGAGTTGATTAAGTTGTTAATGAGTGGATTAACCTCGTCGATTAATTGGTGTAGTATTTTGGGGGGACAAGGATCGGATGGGGCACCCGATTTGCAGGCCAGGATGGCTTTTTTCGACTCCTCAAGAGTGACAGGGGCGAAGTGACTTAGCGTAGAGCTTTGGGGGGTCAGTGGGGGGAGTACTGGGGGGGTGACAGGGGGGGGAAAGTTGATTTGGATTGAGGCAATTTTTTCCTCGAAATAATCAGAAATTTGATCACAGAATTTCTGAGAGGGGGGGATTTCAGGCAGGAGTGTCTTAGGTTGCGTGAAAGATTTGACTATCGCAAACAGCACCTTTTGTTTTTGGCCTGCGTTTTTTATGGCGTTGACATAGTAGTTTTTTTTTGCCAGTTTGATTTCTGAAAGGTAGTTTTTTCTTGTTGCGATATAGGAGGTACGATTAGTGGCTTCGTATGTCTTCCGCCATTTTCTTTCTGCCTTTTTACATAGCAGATGCGCATTTGCAAGTTCAGGTGTAAACCAGGGGGCATTGATTTTAGTTTTGCCCCGGGAGGTGCGGGGACGTGAGGGCGGAATTCTGGATTTAATTTCTTGAGCGATCCAGCTGTGAAAGAGATCGGTGTCGGTATCGACGTTACCGGAGAGGATAGGGGCTTGAGTTTGCATTGAAGGATTAAGAGTGATGTTATCCTGAACCTTTTTCCAATTGATGTGATTGCCGGGGAGAAAAACAGGTTTGTCGTGGTTCGGTAGGTTTTCATTCAGGATAAGAAATGGGATAAAGGAGTGATCGGACCAGATCTGGGGCAGGGGCGTTAGTGTAATCAAGGAGGGGGAATTTGTGCAGACTCCATCAAGAGTATGACCCAGGGAGTGAGTGGGTAGGGTAACGAGTTGTTTAAAATTGAACATATCAAGTGTTTGTACGAAATTGATGGTACGAGTATCTGTTTTCGATTCAAGGTGGAGGTTAAAATCACCAAGGAGGGAGAAGAATGGGTATCTGAGTGAAAGCTGTCCTAAAGAATCGTGCAGTGAGTCGAGGAACTCAGATGCATTGCCGGGTGGGCGGTAGACAAGTCCGCCTGAAAATGAAGTGTGCTCGTTCAATTTAATAGAGAAGCCTAGTCCTTCTATCTTTTTTAGAGGCTCTAGACTGAAGGTGTGGCAAGGGAAGGTGTCTTTAAGGATGAATGCAACACCTCCGCCTCGGCCCTTGGCTCTATCTTCCCTGAAGAGTGAGTAGCCCTGGGGAAGAGCAATGGCTATATCAGGGTTGCAGTCAGCTGTTAGCCATGTCTCAGTAATCATGAGGCAGTCGAGGTCGAACTCCAAGATAAGGTCGTGTATATCTTGGTTGTGCCTGCACATGGAACGTGCGTTGATCAGGCCACCTTTGAAGGAGAGCGGAGGGGCCTGAGGAGAATTGGCTGCTGGAGCAGTTGTGTGGAGCCCAGTGGACCAGTGACAGAATTTGCAACTGACTGGGCCTGAAAGCCCGGCTGAGTCGAGTATACCTGGGCACTGCTTAGTGACCTGTAGTTGTAAGAGGTCGCTAGGTTGGTAGGAGATGTGGGAGGAAGAATGGGCAGAGTTTCCTGCGCCTGTCGCGGTCTTGTCGCGGACGGGCGCAGACGGGCTTGCCTTAGGCGCGCCTTCGGCGCGCAAACGGCGCTCCCGCTGCGCTCGTCCGCTGCGCGTCTTGTATAGGCACATTTATAGGAGACCAATGTTTCGTGATATCACCTTCGATATATGCCTTCGGGTGAGTGTATGCCTTCGGGTGAGTGTACGCCTTAATCTTCTTCTCCCACTTTTACGCGTCATCTGCCCACTTTACCTATTGTGCACATTTATTTCACCAGCCTACTGATCGAGTTATCGCATAGAGCCTCCGAGTCATATCTGCTTCACGCAGCGCCCCCGGCAAGAATATCTAAGCACAAATTCACTCAACCCGTTGTCCCTCTGCATGAAGTCACATTTGTTTGATTTTCCCCTCGCAACTCTCCGGCTCTCTATTTCTCTTCACTTGGCTATCCCCTGTAATATGGGCCTTTTCTTTGGTTATTTAGCAACTATACACAATGATAGAGGTGTTGTCTAACACATGAAAATTCATGAGTTCCTGTCCGCTTAGCATGATGTGCTATTAGATTACTGCCAATATTGTTGATTAATACATTATAATTATCGTTTTGTAGATTCCCCTGACGAAGGGCACGTTGTTTAGCCCGAAATGCATTGGGATGTATAAACACATATCGTTGCTCCAGTTCTGGATTTTGTGACTACTCAACAACTTCATAAGAACATTTAATAAATACCCATCGAGCAACAAATCATTGACAACGACATATGCGATATTAATTTGAATTGTCAAAAACTGTATGTTTATTTTGTTGAATTAGAGACATTCATGATAAACTTTCCCTACTGTTTGAATATTCATGATTCACACTTGTCAGAGTGAATAGAGCAGTGCATTGGGTTCCTGGGAATTTCCCAGGAAATACAGTACTTCAAAACACTTGGCATGACGCGTTTCGGAGAAGCCTTTATCAAATGCCACGGGTACTGCGAGTTCCCTGGTTTCACTGCTGCTGGTTTCCTGCTCTCAAAGTAAGGCAGGTCACACCTGAGCCACATTCAATTGGAGTCCATTCAGCCATATTATTAAGGTTAGAACTACAATTCCCGGCATGCAGTTGGTGCAGAATTTGTTGCTGGGATTGTGCTGGATGTCTCTGTCAGCTTAGTAATTGTTTGCTTGAAATAAGCAGCTGACTTGAAGGGTGGAGGCTGAAATTCGTTGCGCTGTGCAGGGCAATAAGCAGTTCCTGTGCCCTCACTCCCAACCACACAGTCTCAGCGAATTACAGACTCCGGTAACAACATCTCTCCATTAAGTATGGACTGCCAGTCGGCAGCAAAGCTTCTGCGTCGTCGGGGAGGGTGGCAGTTCCGGGTAGTACCATTGACACGTGAACAGTTCTGGAAGGGTCCCGACTGCGTGTCATTGGCTCCACGCCAAATATGCAAAAATGGTCCACTCGTGGTGAAGAAGACGCGGGGACACTGCAGGGCTTTTCAGGAGCTGTTTACCTAAAAACACTTGGCATGACGCATTTCGGCGAAGCCTTTATCAAATGCCAAGGGTGCTGCGTGTTCCCTGGTTGCACTGCTGTTGGTTTCCTGCTCGTAAAGTAAGGCAGGTCACACCTGAGCCGCATTCAATTGGAGTCCATTCAGCCATATTATTAAGGTTAGAACTACAATTCCCAGCATGCAGTTGGTGCAGAATTTTTTGCTGGGATTGTGCTGGATGTCTCTGTCAGCTTAGTAATTGTTTTCTTGAAGTAAGCAGCAGACTTGTAGGGTGCAGGCTGTAATTCGTAGCGCTGTGCAGGGCCATAAGCAGTTCCTGTGCCCTCACTCCCAACCACACAGTCTCGGCGATTTACAGACTCCGGGATGGCGCTTAAGGTAACAACATCGCTCCATTAAGTATGGACTGCCAGTCGGCAGCAAAGCTTCTGCGTCGTAGGGGAGGGTGGCAGTTCCGGGTAGTACAAATGACCCTTGAACAATTCTGGAAGGGTCCCCACTGCGTGCCATTGGCTACACGCCAAATATGCAAAAATAGTCCACTCGTGGTGGAGAAGACTCGGGGACACGGCGGGGCATTTCAGGAGCTGTTTACTTCAAAACACTTGGCATGACGGGTTTCGGCGAAGCCGTTATCAAATGCCACGGGTGCTGCGAGTTCCCTGGTTTCACTGCTGTTGGTTTCCTGCTCCTAAAGTAAGGCAGGTCGCACCTGAGCCGCATTCAATTGGAGTCCAATTCAGCCATAATATTATGGTTAGAACTACAATTCTCAGCATACAGTTTGTGCAGAATTTGTTGCTGGGATTGTGCTGGATGTCTCTGTCACCTTAATAATTGTTTGCTTGAAGTAAGCAGCTGACTTGAAGGATGCAGGCGGAAATTTGTAGCGCTGTGCAGGGCAATAAGCAGTTCCTGTGCCCTCACTCCCAACCACACAGTCTCAGCGATTTACAGACTCCGGGATGGTGCTTAACATGAACGACATCTCTCCATTAAGTATGGACTGCCAGTCGGCAGCAAAGCTTCTGCGTCGTCGGGGAGGGTGTCAGTTCCGGGTAGTACCGATGACCCGTTTACAATTCTGGAAGGGTCCCGACTGCGTGTCATTGGCTACACGCCAACTATGCAAAAATAATCCACTCATGGTGAAGAAGACACCTGGACACGGCGGGGATTTTCAGGAGCTGTTTACCTAAAAACACTTGGCATGACACATTTCGGCGAAGCCTTTATCAAATGCCAAGGGTGCTGCGAGTTCCCTGGTTTTACTGCTGTTGGTTTCCTGCTCCTAAGGTAAGGCAGGTCACACCTGAGCCGCATTCAATTGGAGTCCATTCAGCCATATTATTAAGGTTAGAACTACAATTCCCAGCATGCAGTTGGTGTAGAATTTGTTGCTGGGATTGTGCTGGATGTCTCTGTCAGCTTAGTAATTGTTTGCGTGAAGTAAGCAGCTGACTTGAAGGGTGCAGGCTGAAATTCGTAGCGCTGTGCAGGGCAATAGCAGTTCCTGTGCCCTCACTCGCAACCACACAGTCTCGGCGATTTACAGACTTCGGGATGGCGCTTAAGGTAACGACATCTCTCCATTAAGTATGGACTGCCAGTTGGCAGCAAAGCTTCAGCGTCGTCGGGGAGGGTGGCAGTTCCGGGTAGTACCAATGACCCGTGAACAATTCTGGAAGGGTCCCCACTGCATGTCATTGGCTACACGCCAAATATGCAAAAATAGTCCACTCGTGGTGGAGAAGACTCGGGGACATGGCGGGGCTTTTCAGGAGCTGTTTACTTCAAAACACTTGGCATGATGCGTTTCGGCGAAGCCTTTATCAAATGCCACGGGTGCTGCGAGTTCCCTGGTTTCACTGCTGTTGGTTTCCTGCTCCTAAAGTAAGGCAGGTCGCACCTGAGCCGTATTCAATTGGAGTCCATTCAGCCATATTATTATGGTTAGAACTACAATTCTCAGCATGCAGTTGGTGCAGAATTTGCTGCAGGGATTGTGCTGGATGTCTCTGTCAGCTTAGTAATTGTTTGCTTGAAGTAAGCAGCTGACTTGAAGGGTGCAGGCTGAAATTTGTAGCGCTGTGCAGGGCAATAAGCAGTTCCTGTGCCCTCACTCCCAACCACACAATCTCTGCGATTTGCAGACTCCGGGATGGTGCTTAAGGTAACGACATCTCTCCATTAAGTATGGACTGCCAGTCGGCAGCAAAGCTTCAGCGTCGTCGGCGAGGGTGGCAGTTACGGGTAGTACCAATGACCCGTGAACAATTCTGGAAGGGTCCCCACTGCGTGTCATTGGCTACACGCCAAAAATGCAAAAATAGTCCACTCGTGGTGGAGAAGACTCGGGGACATGGCGGGGATTTTCAGAAGCTGATTACTTCAAAAAACTTGGCATGACGCATTTCGGCGAAGCCTTTATCAAATGCCACGGGTGCTGCGAGTTCCCTGGTTTCACTGCTGTTGGTTTCCTGCTCCTAAAGTAAGGCAGGTCGCACCTGAGCTGCATTCAATTGGAGTCCATTCAGCCATATTATTATGGTTAGAACTACAATTCTCAGCATGCAGTTGGTGCAGAATTTGTTGCTGGGATTGTGCTGGATGTCTCTGTCAGCTTAGTAATTGTTTGCTTGAAGTAAGCAGCTGACTTGAAGGGCGCAGGCTGAAATTTGTAGTGCTGTGCAGGTCAATAAGCAGTTCCTGTGCCCTCACTCCCAACCACACAATCTCGGCGATTTACAGACTCCGGAATGGTGCTGAAGGTAACGACATCTCTCCATTAAGTATGGACTGCCAGTCGGCAGCAAAGCTTCTGCGTCGTCGGGGAGGGTGGCAGATCCGGGCAGTACCAATGACCCATTTACAATTCTGGAAGGGTCCCAACTGCGTGTCATTGGCTACACGCCAAATATGCAAAAACAGTCCACTCGTGGTGTAGAAGACGCGGGGACACGGCGGGGCTTTTCAGGAGCTGTTTACCTAAAAACACTTGGCATGACGCATTTCGGCGAAACCTTTATCAAATGTCAAGGGTGCTGCGAGTTCCCTGGTTTCATTGCTGTTGGCTTCCTGCTCCTAAAGTAAGGCAGGTCACACCTGAGCCGCATTCAGTTGGAGTCCATTCAGCCATATATTAAGGTTAGAACTACAAATCCCAGCATGCAGTTGGTGCAAAATTTGTTGCTGGGATTGTGCTGGATGTCTCTGTCAGCTTAGTAATTGTTTGCTTGATGTAAGCAGCTGACTTGAACGGTGCAGGCTGAAATTCATAGCGCTGTGCAGGGCAATAAGCAGTTCCTGTGGCCTCACTCCCAACCACACAGTCTTGGCGATTTACAGACTTCGGGATGGCGCTTAAGGTAACAACATCTCTCCATTAAGTATGGACGGCCAGTCGGCAGCAAAGCTTCCGCGTCGTCGGGGAGGGTGGCAGTTCCGGGTAGTACCAATGACCTGTGAACAATTCTGGAAGGGTCCCCACTGCGTGTCTTTGGCTACACGCCAAATATGCAAAAATAGTCTACTCGTGGTGAAGAAGACGCGGGGACACGGTGGGGCTTTTCAAGAGCTGTTTACTTCAAAACACTTGGCATGACGCGTTTCGGCGAAGCCTTTATCAAATGCCGCGGGTGCGGCGAGTTCACTGATTTCACTGCTGTTGGTTTCCTGCTCCTAAAGTAAGGCAGGTCACACCTGAGCCGCATTCAATTGGAGTCCATTCAGCCATATTATTAACGTTAGAACTACAATTCCCAGCATGCAGTTGGTGCAGAATTTGTTGCTGGGATTGTGCTGGATATCTCTGTCAGCATAGTAATTGTTTGCTTGAAGTAAGCAGCTGGCTTGAAGGATGCAGGCTGAAATCCATAGCGCTGTGCAGGGCAATAGGCAGTTCCTGTGCCCTCACTCCCAACGAACACAGTCTCCGCGATTTACAGACTCCGGGATGGCGCTTAACGTAACGACATCTCTCCATTAAGTATGGACTACCAGTCAGAAGCAAAGCTTCTGCGTCGTCGGGGAGGGTGGCAGTTCCGGGTAGTACCGATAACCCGTTTCCAATTCTAGAAGGGTCCCGACTGTGTGTCATTGGCTACACGCCAAATATGCAAAAATAGTCCTCTCGTGGTGAAGAAGACACGGGGACACGGGGGGGCTTTTCAGGAGCTGTTTACCTAAAAACACTTGGCATGACGCATTTCGCCGAAGCCTTTATCAAATGCCACGGGTGCTGCGAGTTCCCTGGTTTCACTGCTGTTGGTTTCCTGCTCCTAAAGTAAGGCAGGTCGCACCTGAGCCGCATTCAATTGGAATCCATTCAGCCATATTATTAAGGTTAGAACTACAATTCTCAGCATGCAGTTGGTGCGGAATTTGTTGCTGGGATTGTGCTGGATGTCTCTGTCAGCTTAGTAATTGTTTGCTTGAAGTAAGCAGCTGACTTGAAGGGTGCAGGCTGAAATTTGTAGCGCTGTGCAGGGCAATAAGCAGTTCCTGTGGCCTCACTCCCAACCACACAGTCTTGGTGATTTACAGACTCCGGGATGGCGCCTAAGGTGACAACATCTCTCCATTAAGTATGGACTGCCAGTCGGCAGCAAAGCTTCCCCGTCGTCGGGGAGGGTGGCAGTTCCGGGTAGTATCAATGACCTGTGAACATTTCTGGAAGGGTCCCCACTGCGTGTCTTTGGCTACACGCCAAATATGCAAAAATAGTCTACTTGTGTTGAAGGAGACGTGGGGACACGGTGGGGCTTTTCAGGAGCTGTTTACTTCAAAACACTTGGCATGACGCGTTTCGGTGAAGCCTTTATCAAATGCCACGGGTGCGGCGCGTTCCCTGATTTCACTGCTGTTGGTTTCCTGCTCCTAAAGTAAGGCAGGTCACACCTGAGCCGCATTCAATTGGAGTCCATTCAGCCATATTATTAACGTTAGAACTACAATTCCCAGCATGCAGTTGGGGCAGAATTTGTTGCTGGGATTGTGCTGGATGTCTCTGTCAGCTTAGTAATTGTTTGCTTGAAGTAAGCAGCTGACTTGAAGGGTGCAGGCTGAAATTCGTAGCGCTGTGCAGGGCAATAAGCAGTTCCTGTGCCCTCACTCCCAACCACACAGTCTCGGCGATTTACAGACTCCGGGATGGCGCTTAAGGTAATGACATCTCTCCGTTAAGTATGGACTGCCAGTCGGCAGCAAAGCTTCTGCGTCGTCGGGGAGGGTGGCAGTTCCGGGTAGTACTAATGACCCGTGAACAATTCTGGAAGGGTCCCCACTGCGTGTCATTGGATAAACACCAAATATGCAAAAATAGTCCACTCATGGTGAAGAAGACGCGGGGACACGGCGGGGCTTTTCAGGAGCTGTTACTTCAAAACATTTGGCATGACGCATTTTGCGTATATATATATATTTATATATATATTCACTGAAAAAAACATAGGTTATAGACCATATATAGTTAGGAATTAGCATTTACAAAACCTTGAAAATTCACTGAAAAAACCATGGGTTATAGACCATATATAGTTAGGAATTAGCATTTACAAAACCTTATTTTACTCACACAAAACCATTGAAATTTCATATATAGTTAGTTGCACTAACTATATATCGTGCACCCGCAATCCACTGCTGATCATGTCACATATTACATCATTCATGACATGATCAGTGACATCACTGATGACATCACTGATGACATCACTGATGACATCTCAAATGACATCACTGATGACATCACTGATGACAACATCCAGTGACTGTATGTTTCTGAAAAGTCAAAATATGTCTTACATATTGAAGAATGAGTGGATGTATAAGTGTCTGGATGAAGGATTTAGTAGGTGCATTACTGACTGTATGAGTGAGTGATTAAATGTGTCTCACTGAGTGCATGGGTTAGTGACTAAACTGTCTTAATTTGTGCATCATTATATCTGTTGTTCTGTAAACTGCTACACGTGTTGATCAGTAGCTTTATGATTAAGTATATGGGTTATTGATTGGTTGCCCAAGTATTTGTATGGGAGACTGAGTGTATGTGTGGGTGGCTGGGAGGTGTATGACTCTGTGCATAGATGTGTGAGCAGTTGATTCACTAGATGTATGGGTTCAAAAGTGCATGTGGAAACAGCTGTATGGGCGGTTGACTGTGTGCATGAGTGTATTGGTCAGTGAATGGATATCTCAGTGCTACATGTCAAAGTAAGTACATATGTAAAACACAGTACATGTGAGAGTTGACATATATAAATAACTGTGCATAAGAGCCAGTGAATTTGTGAGTGGCTGTATGGATCATTGTGAACTTGTATCAGGGATTGTATAAGAGAGTAAATATGTGTTAGTATATGTTTGAATAAGTAAGGTGTGTATAACTGTATAGTTGAGGAAATGGAAGTGTGATTGATTCTTTGCATGACTGACTAGGTGTGTGAGTAACTCCATGGATGAGTAACAGTCTGTGAGTGTCTATTTACTCTGAGTGTATCTAAGATTATATTAGAGTCTGAAGAGGTTCACCGTATTATCACATTAATGATGTCATCAGTGATGTGATCAGTAATGTCAAATGAGATGTCATCAGTGATGTCATCAGTGATGTAATTTGAGATGTCATCAGTGATGTCATCAGTGATGTCACTGATCATGTCATGAATGATGTAATATGTGACATGATCAGCAGTGGATTGCGGGTGCGCGATATATAGTTAATGCAACTAACTATATATGAAATTTCAATGGTTTTGTGAGAGTAAAATAAGGTTTTGTAAATGCTAATTCCTAACTATATATGGTCTATAAACTATGGTTTTTTCAGTGAATTTCAATGGTTTTTTAATAGCAAATATCAAAAGCTGTAAAATGTCAAGTACGTGGTAGGTAAAAACATTTTTGTGTTTATGCACGCTAATGTGCTTTGAACGCTGCCACCCCCCCCTCCTCTTTTCTTTTAGGAGTATTCTCTCTTTGCAGATAGTGAAGGGTAGGTAACACAGGCCTTTGCCCCCGTTGGAATCCGTCGTGCCTGCTTCCCTCTCCATTTGATTGATTGTTATCCTAGCATTTATTGTTTTTGAATTGGTTCTCTTTGGTTCATTCTCTATTTACAAACAAGCACAGAGTCGCAATACTCTGTTTAGTCTTTGCAGATAGTGAAAAATCGTTAAAAAAACAAAAGGAATCAAGCAAAATCAGTAGGCCACTAATGGGATCTCGTTTTGACCTCGCTAAAATAGAAACATTATGAACAACCCCTCATGAGAAATATGAAACTAGTGAGAGGAACTGAGCTCGACACCATGATGGCTGCAAGACAGCTCGGCTCCGCCGCCCACCCCACCCAAAATAACGACAAACACTATGCAAATATTATAAATATATACAACACACCAGCAAAGTAACAGGGTAAAACGTTTTATTAAATAACTATTTACATGGCAGCCTGCTGCAACACCGATCCAAACAAGCCTTTGTATTTGGGGCTCAAAATCAACAAGTAACAGGGTAAAACGTTTTTATTAAATATCTATTTACATGGCAGCCTGCTGCAACATCGATCCAAACAAGTCTTTGTATTTGGGGCTCAAAATCAACCATCAATAGTAAGATTTTCATAGGTGAGTGTAGGTTCATGGTTTTCCATCCACAGACTAAAAGCCTGGAGTGGGAGTGAAAGAACAATAACTAGGTAAGAAGGAAGGCAGAGGTTGTGGTAAGGACTCTGGATATGGTATGTTGCTTGGTCCCTGAGATGCTTCGATGTCACTGCCTTGCACAAATGGCATAAGTCCTGGATGTTGGGTGCCATAGTTGAGGGTTCCGAGCAGCGCTTGTAACACTGTCTGAAGCTTATTTGCACCTGCTGCAGCTTCACTATTCTCAAAGTAAGTGGGGGCTGTTTGTGGACCTGACTGCATTGGAAAACAATGTGATGCGGTGCCTCCCTGAACCACTTGACGGGGGCCCCCGAGATAATTGCGCCTGCTCCACACCTTGCCCCACAATCCGTTTGACCTGAAGACACGTCCTGCGGTGCCCTGGTCCGACCATCACATATACCTGCGCCAGGAGACGGCGTGGGGTGCACTAGAAGGGAGAGGCGGCGCGAACGAGCCTCCCCCACCTCCCCAGGTGGAGGTTTCTCAGCTACACCCCAGCGCTTCACTCGACCAGCTGACTTGCGCCCGCTCTTGCGACACAGTGCCTCGCTCGGCCAGCTGAATTGCGCCTGCTCTTGCTATTACAACGTCTCACCCGCCATCCAACGGAATTGCACCCAATCTTGCGGTACAGCGACAGGCGGCTGCTACGGTGCTCACGAAATGGCGGTCGGCTCCACAGACTTAGGCCTGGCCTGCAAAGATGGCTCCGGGCAACCGTGGAACTCGGACGCTTGACTGCTAGGGCATGGGCCCCATTCCCAAAAGAGTCCCCTCAGCCTTGAAGATTCTACAACAGTCACCGGGACCCCCGACTCCCGTAAACTTCCGGTGGGGAGCGACTGCCATGATTGCTCGCGGAATGGCCACGACGTAGCCACGAGATGGTGGTGCTCTCATGCTGACGCCAGCTTCAGTCTGAAACATCCAGAAACACTGTAGACTACCAATTCGATCAGTTCCGGTGGAGCCCCAACGTGACCCGGTAGAGAAGAACTTGCCCTCCCCTCTTTGACTGATGGTTCTTGTTGCCTGTCCCTTCTGTTGTCATTTAACAGAACTATTTGGACTGCTGAAAGGGGTTGTGTTCCGACAGCTGGTTGGTGGAGACATTTTGACTATATTCTGGACCTGCGTTGTCGCGTAATGCGTCATATGACGCGCCGCGTTAGCGCACCCGGAAGTGCTCCGGTGCGCGAGGCGCAGCTTCCCGGAAGCGATCCAGGGCGCGGCGCGCAGCGCGTAACGTAAGCATAACAGGTCATGTGACTTGTTAATAAAACTTTTCATTGGTTCATTTTACTTTTGTTTTTCTAATGATGAGGCTTGGTCATATGACCTAAAAATAACACTTTTCATTGCTTTCGAACATTTTTTTTCCCAAATGATGAAAGCCCCACCTTTTTTTTTCTCACTCTGACTTGTAAAGCAAAGGACCCAGATGCATTTACAGTTTATCACTAACAATGTTCCAGGCTAATGTATTTTCCCGGGAAATTTACAACTGTCCTGCAAGTAAAATATTCCTATTTCGAGAAAAAGGGCGTTTCTTCGTCCCATGTGGGAGCCGTTGAACAAAAGAGGCTCGGCCTGCTGTCTTAGTCGCTGATAGGTACGAATATCGGATTCTTATCGATCACTTTATGTTGCAGGAGTGGAAAACACAACAGCCCTTGACCATTTATCTTTACTGTGTTCCTGCGTATTATACCTTTTAACCGTCATGTAATCGGACTGCTTTATTTCACTTGCCTTTTACTGATTCGAAAACAGTGGCTATTATTCAAAACTTTACCAATCTAGGTACTACTACCATGTTTTGTTTTAAAAACCTTTATTGTGAAAATGTCAGTATACAAATATGGGCCTATAACCACGTGGGCCGGCCACGGAGCAAACTGGAATCGTATATGATGAGGGGACATTTACACTGTAGAAAAACGTAACGGGCGACCCATTAGGTTGCAAGAACTAAGGTGTCTAACAGTTGCGGAATCGGTGGACGTACATTTTATAATCAAAGTACGACAGGGCCAGTTACAATAAAATTATCTAGATATACATTTGCGGGCAAGTACCATGGGTGACGTTAATTCGAACTTTCAATAGTACAGTAATCAATAACACATCAGAACTTAATATCAATAGGGATGTCCAAATGTTCAATCAGTACTCGTCCCCGCCCGCCATGTGCTTCAAAACTGCATACGTATCTCGTGATATCAAGGTTGGGCAACCAGTACACAACAAGGAGTTACGAGTCCCATTTATACCGGCACCATTTTGGGCGAAGGCCGGGCAGGTCCAGGATATAGTCAAAATGTCTCCACCAACCAGCGGTCTTTCGGCAGTCCAAAAAGGTTCCGTTAAATGACAACAGAAGAGATAGGCAACAAGAACAATCAGTCAAAAGAGGGGACGCTTTTGGTAATGGGGCCCATGCCCTAGCAGGCAAGCGTCTGAGTTCCAAGGTGTCCCAGGGCCATTTTAGTGGACCAGGCCCAAATCCAAAGAGCCGGCCGCCATTTTGAGAGTCCTGTTGCAGCCGCCTATCGCTGCACCGCAAGAGTGGGCACAATTCAGCTGGATGGTGGGCGAGACGCTGTAGCCGCAAGAGCGGGCGCAACTCAGCTGGATGGCGGGTGAGGCACTGTGCCGCAAGAGCGGGCGAAACTCAGCTGGATGGCAGGTGAGGCACTGTGCCGCAAGAGCGGGCGCAATGCAGCTGGACGGTGAGTGAAACGCTAAGAGGCGCCCCACTGCAGATGAGGTGCCTCCACCTGGGGAGGCGGGAGAGGCCCGTTCACGCCGCCTCCCCCCCCACCCCCCGGGCACCCCACGCCGTCTTTCGGCGCAGCATTGTAGGATGGCCACACCAGTGCGGCAACTTGCTGGACACCTCCTCGGTGCCATCCGGATCTCGGCGCGTTGTGCTGCCTTCGGCCTACTGTAGCAGCAAGTGCGGGCGCAACTCAGCTGGACGGCGAGTGAAACGGTAAGGGGCGCCCCACTGCAGATGAGGTGCCTCCACCTGGGGAGGCGGGAGAGGCCCGTTCGCGCCGCCTCCCCCCCCCCCGGGCACCCCACGCCGTCTTTCGGCGCAGCATTGTAGGATGGCCACACCAGTGCGGCAACTTGCTGGACACCACCTTGGTGCCATCCGGATCTCGGCGCGTTGTGGTGCCTTCGGCCTATTCGCACATCGGTCCGCTACTGTCGCCGCCTTACAGGTCAACGGATTTTGTAGGCTTTTTATAGCCCAAAGCCGCATAACAGGTCATGTGACTTGTTTATAAAACTTTTCATTGGTTCATTTTACGTTTGGTTTCCTAATGATGGAAGGCTTGATCATATGACGTAAAAATAACACTTTTCATTGGATTGAAACATTTTTTTTTCCCAAATGATGAAAGCCCCACCTTTTTTTTCTCACTCGGCAGTCCAAAAAGGTTCTGTTAGATGACAACAGAGGGGACAGGCAACAAGAACCATCAGTCAAAAGAGGGGAGGGCAAGTTCTTCCCTACCGGGTCACGTTGGGGCTCCACCGGAAGTCATCGAATTGGTAGTCTACAGTGTTTCTGGATGTTTCAGACTGAAGCTGGCATCAGCATGAGAGCACCACCATCTCGTAGCTCCGTCGTGGCCCATCCGCAAGCAATCATGGCAGCCGCTCCCCACTGGAAGCCTGCGGGAGTCGGGGGCCCCGATGACTTTTGTAGAATCTTCAAGGCTGAGGGGACGCTTTCGGGAATGGGGCCCAAGCCCTAGCAGGCAAATGTCCGAGTTCAAATGTGTCCCAGGGCCATTTTAGTGGACCAGGCCCAAATCCGAAGAGCCGGCCGCCATTTTAAGAGTCCTGTGGCAGCCGCCTATCGCTGCACCGCAAGAGCAGGCGCAACTCAGCTGAATGGCGAATGAGGCACAGTGCAGCAAAAGCGGGCGGTAAACAGCTGAATGGCGACTGAAACGCTAAAGGGGCGCCCCACTGCAGCAGAGGAGCCTCCACCTAGGGAGGCGGGGGAGGCCCGTTCGCACCGCCCCCCCCCCCCGGGGCGCCCCACGCCATTTTTCGGCGCAGCATTGAAGGATGGCCAGACCACTGCGGCAACTTACTGGACACCACCTGGGTGCCGTCCGGATCTCGGCGCGTTGTGCTGCCTTCGCCCTATTCACACAACGGACCGCTACTGACACCACCTCACAGGCCGACGAATTTTGCCGACTAAAAGACAGACCAAAGCAGCCCATTGTTGCTTTGAGATGGATGTGTCAGCAGGCTGCCATGTAAATAGTTGTTTACATTTTTTTTTTAACGTGTTTACTTTGTTGGAGCGTTGTATATATTTATAAGTTATTAAAGTGTTATAATCCTACTACTTTGTTGGAGTGCTATATATTTTTAATGTGCCACATAATTGTGAAGACTTTGATGTACAAAAAGGCATCCCTGGAATCTTCCGCTTCAGGCTCGGTCCCACACACCCTTACAGTGAGAATCCCCTCCCCAATCACAATACAGGATCGTTATCAGATAGTAGGAACGCGTGTGGTGTGACGGATCTCATGGGGTGGGGGCCTTGATCTACTGTAACTCCTTTGAAGAGGGGTGATTCTTTACAGTTGGGGCCATAAACTACATCCGCAGGGCTAGGTGATAGCCTGGGACCGGCCTGGACAATCAGACACAGAGGAAGAGGAGTGTCAGAGGGTGCGGTAGTGAATAGGGTGAAAGGGAGGTGTCGGGCGGGCACAGGGTGTGATTCTCAGGGAAGAGCAGCGCAGATGGGGGGAGGTTTATGGCCCATGCATGAGAGAGAGAGCGGGGTGACCAGTGCGTGGGGGAGATGCTTGCGAGTGTGGGGTGCCGCGCTGGGGATCGGCGGCGTGCAGAGAGTGGGTCTGGTCAAGGCATCTAAAATGGCTGCCGTGCACGACAAAAGTGTGGCATTGGAAAAAAGGCAAGATGGCGCAGACAATGTTTATCAATACGGATTAATTTATAACAATTATTTTTAACAATATATTTACTCGCAGTGACAAAATGGCGGTCAACACTTCCTGATTTCCTACGAATCAAACGTTAACAGACGTCACGCAGCAAAAAAAAAAACGCTCACGCACAGCCGCTGGAAGACATGTATCAACATATATGAGCATCCTCAGCCACCCTCAGAAAACATAAGGGGTCAGGATACGTCTCCCGTACCCCCTTATACCCATTTCTCACATTGTTTTTCCTCCATCTTGTAATTTAATTAAAACGAAACACAAAATGGCGAATTCCCATTTCGCTACCGGTTCGCGATCCGGTTCGCGAACCGGGAAGCGCTTCTACCGCGAAAAATCATTTTGTTTTCATTTGCCCCACGGGACCCTTTAATAACCCCAACATCATTCCTAGGGGGTCAAGAGGGGTCTACCTTGCCCCCTTTCATTAAATTCCCCCTTCGTTTTTCTCCTCCTCTTGTCTCTCGATCCTACCGAGAGACAAGATGGCGGCCGTTTCGGACTGTTTAGAATGTTGACAGACACCGGAGAGCCAATCAGCTTCGCTTCGCAAAGTTCTGTTACGCGAAAAGTTCGCAAACCGGAGCGCTACCCGGGACGCTGTCACAGATATATCTGTTTTTTAAAACGTTCATTTCTCAAAATCCACTGGAGCACATATATTGAGACCTAGCAAAGGCACATCGGGCTAACAGTCCCTACAATTTTGCCAAGTTTCGTGCAAATCCATTCAGCCGTTCGAGCTAAAAGTGAGGCCAAACGCCCTATGGAAAAATGAATGGAAAAAATGCGTTTTGGGACCCCCCTTTTTTCTCGGCCCCCCCTTGACGAAACCCCCCCACATTTTCATTTTCAGGGGCTGCTCAGATACGAAATGTGCCATTTTCCTGAAAATGTCAGTCGATTCCGTCCACAAACGCCAAAGTTATTAGACATAGAATTTTCAAAAGTCCCATAGAGAAAAAATCCTAACTATATATACCTACTGGCGACCGCCAGTAGGTAATATATATATATATATATATATATATATATATATATATATATATTCACTGAAAAAACCATAGGTTATAGACCATATATAGTTAGGGATTAGCATTTAAAAAACCTTATTTTATTTGCACAAAACCATTGAAATTCCATATATAGTTAGTTGCACTAACTATATATCGCGGACCCGCAATCCACTGCTAATGATGTCACATATTACATCATTCATGACATGGTCAGTGACATCACTGATGACATCACTGATGACATCTCAAATGACATCACTGATGACATCACTGATGACATCACTGATGACAACACCCAGTGACTGTATGTTTCTGTAAAGTTAAAATATGTCTTACATATTGAAGAATGAGTGGATGTATAAGTGTCTGGATGAAGGATTTAGTAGGTGCATGACTGACTGTATGAGAGAATGATTAAATGTGTCTCACTGAGTGTATGGGTTAGTGATTAAAGTGTCTTAATTTGGCAATCATTATTTATGTTGTTCTGTAAACTGCGACTAACTATATATGGAATTTCAATGGTTTTGTGCAAATAAAATAAGGTTTTTTAAATGCTAATCCCTAACTATATATGGTCTATAACCTATGGTTTTTTCAGTGAATTTTCAAGGTTTTGTAAATGCAAATTCCTAACTATATATGGTCTATAACCTATGGTTTTTTCTGTGAATTTCATTGGTTTTTTAAAAGCTAATATCTATAGCTGTAAAATATATTCTTTATTAAGTGACGTATCACGTAGCCCGTGAGACGCCTCATGATGCATCGCATAACCGTGACGTATCGTCTTTGCAGCGCAAACCAAACCCAAAACGTAAGCGCGCCAGAACACGCTTAAAGATATATATATATTTTTTTAACCTTAATTAGACAAAATCCACACGTGCACATATCACAAACGTTCAAAAAACACAATATGTCGGACTCCCGTTACACTGCCGGTTAGCTGCCCGGTTAACGTACCAGGAAGCACCTTTACCGCGAAAAATCGCAATTTTTTTTTCTTTTGCCCCGCAGGGAACTTTAATAGCCCCCTCATCAATCCTAGGGGTTCAGGAGGGGTCTGCCTTACCCCTTTCATTCATTTACACCTTTTTTTTCCCACCTCTTGTCTCTCGATCCCACAGAGAGACAAGATGGCGGCCGCTCCAGACTGTTTACAATGATAACAGCCAATCAGCTTCTCCTCAGACTCCCGTTACACTGCCGGTTAGCTTCCCGGTTAGCTGCCCGGTTAGCTGCCCGGTTCGCGTACCAAGACGCGTCTCCACGGCGAAAAAATCGGATTTTTTTTTTTTTTTGGCCCCGCGTGGCTTTATAATATCCCCCTCATCAATCCTATGGGGTCAGAAGGGGTCTACCTTGCCCTCTTTCCTTCATTTCCCCCTTTGTTTTGGTCTCCTCTTGTCTCGCGATCCTACCGAGAGACAAGATGGCGGCCGCTCCGGACTGTTTACAATGTTGACAGCCAATCAGCTACTCCTCAGACTCCCGTTACACTGCCGGTTAGCTTCCCGGTTAGCTGCCCGGTTCGCGTACCAAGACGCGTCTCTACGGCGAAAAAATCGTTATTTTTTTTTTTTTTTGGGCCCCGCGTGGCTCTATAATATCCCCCTCATCACACCTAGGGGGTCAGAAGGGGTCTACCTTGCCCCCTTTCCTTCATTTCCCCCTTTGTTTTGGCCTCCTCTTGTCTCTCGATCCTACCGAGAGACAAGATGGCGGCCGCTCCGGACTGTTTAGAATGTTGACAGACACCGGAGAGCCAATCAGCTTCGCTTCGCAAAGTTCCGATACGCGAAAAGTTCGCGAACCGGTGCGCTACCCGGAGCGCTGTTACAGATATATATCTTGTTTTAAACGTTAATTTCTCAAAATCCACTGAAGCACATATATTGAGACCTAGCAAAGGCACATCGGGCTAACAGTCCCTACAATTTTGCCAAGTTTCGTGGAAATCCATTCAGCTGTTCGGGCTAAAAGTGAGGCCAACCGCCCTATGGAAATTAACATGGGAAAAACGCGTTTTGGGACCCCCCTTTTTTCTCGGCCCCCCCTTGACGAACCCCCACCAAATTTTCAGGGGCTGCTCAGAAACAAAATGTGCCATTTTCCTGAAAATTTCAGCCAATTCCGTCCACAAACGCCAAAGTTATTAGGCATAGAATTTTCAAAAGTTCCATAGAGAAAAAATCCTAACTATATATACCTACTGGCTATCGCCAGTAGGTAATATATATATATATATATATGCCAGTTTCTCGTACAAAAAGTACAACGCACTCCGCACAGACAGATTAGGACACAATAACGTCTGCTTAGTCAAATCCTGGGTTTATTCCATAACCACAAGCCAAAAACAAACCCTACGCGTTTCGGCGGACAGCCGCCTTGCTCACGGGTAAAGTGTTGTTGTTCCACCATTGGTTAAGTAAAGTGCATGTGACACATCAAAACAAACAACATCAAAAGGGGACAGACATACTAATTGGAGTCAGCCATCTTCCAATGGGTTAAATACAATGCGTGAAACATTATTGTGTGTACATTTGAGCCAGAAATTAATCGTTGTGCTAACATGAATTAACAAATTAAAATAATAACATGTTGACTGCACATTATCAACAAATTAATACAACCGATTACATTATCCGAGTTGTATTAAAAAAATCATCATTAAGTAGAACCTCCCGCATTTATTATATCGGACAGCGGTAGGACACGCCTGCACATCTAATTCATTGCCAATGGCATATTGTCTGCTGGGAAAGCTGGTATGTACAAATAATATTTACTTAATATTTAGCCAAGTGACAAATCCCAATACCAGAGGGTGAATACATTTGCAAGTGAAATGCCTGGTAAACATATTTTTGCCAAGTGGCATAACCGAAAACAAGAGAGCGGATATACCTATTTGGAATAAGGCCTAATCCATATCCCAATCCTAGTGGATATAACGTTCAAAGCAATGTAAACATTTAAAACAAAATTCCAATTGACAATTGATGTCATGAGTGATGTCACTGACCATGTCATGAGTGATGTAATATGTGACGTCATCAGCAGTGCATTACACGCGCAAGTTATAGTGAGTCCAACTAACTATAACGTGGAATTTCATTGGTTTTATGTCAGTAAAATTTCCAGCTAACTATAACTGGTATAAAACCTATGGTTTTTTCAGTGAATTTAATAGGTTTTTTAAATGCTAATTCCTAACTATAACTGGTGTGAAACCTATGGTTTTTTCAGTGAATTTCATAGGTTTTTTAAATGCTAATTCCTAACTATAACTGGTGTGAAACCTTTGGTTTTTTCAGTGAATTTCCTAGGTTTTTTAATAGCAAATTTCTATAGCCATGAAATGTAATATTGTTTAAAATGAATCCTATATTGTATATTTATGTAATACAATTTCTTTAACATAAATTGTTCATGGTTTTTTTTTTTGCCTTGGAGTGCTCCCGGTACGCGTACCGGTGAGCGCACAGGTAAGCGCACATTTTTTTGCGCGCCCCGGTGGGCAGAGAGAGTGGTGTAAAGAGAAAGAGAGCTAGAGGTAGGAACACAGAGGGCATGTGTAATAGATAGTAAGACAGAGAAAAGGTGTAAGAGGAAGTAACTGAGAAAAGGAAAATGAATAAGGGAGCAAAAGAAGAGAGGAAAGAGAAAGAAGACTAAAGCAGAGGTTCTGGGAGAATGTGAATGGGTGATGAAAGTAAAAGGAAGGAACGTAAAGGATGGAGAATGATGGGTAGTGAAAGAACTAGAGAAAAGGAACAGCAGTGATGGAGGGAAAGAAAAGAGCAGTGAGTGAAAGTAAAGAGGGGTGAAAGAGGGTGGAAAAAAAGTGAATAAGAGTAAGACATGGGGAGTGACAGACAGAAAGAACAGAGAGAGTAAAGGAAGGAGTGACAGAAAGGCACTAAGTGAACCAGAAAAAAAGGTAAGTGAGGGAGTGTGGGTGAGCAGTGGCACTAAAAGAAGTTGAATGTGGTAGGAAAGTAAGGAAAAGAGTAACTGAGGGAAGCAGACTAAGGAAACAAGGGTGAGGTAGGGTGAGAGAAAAGCAGTGAGGTTAAAACAAAAGGTGATGAGAAATAGTCACACTTACCATTTAATTAATCTAAACACTATAATACTTATACATATATCCTTATCTCTGTTTTTTAAATGTTATTCTAAAAAAATATTTTGAGCACATGAATTGGTTTTACGTTTTATTACGCAGGTCCTATGTACAAGCATTCAATTTCACTACTGAAACCTCACTGTTTCACAAAAGACAAATCCTCTATCTTGCAAATGTTAATAGCAAGAATTATCAAAAAGCAACACACAAACCAACAGCAAAGAAACTCAGGGCCTTATTTATGAAAGCCTTGCACCACCGAAGCGTAATTTTTTCCCCATGTTAAAAATCACGCACTTGCGGCACAAGCCAATGATAAATAAGGCCAAAATGTAAATACCATTGATTTGCCACCAAAATCGTTTTTGGAATAACATTTTACCAACACAGCGCAGGTCCTATGTACAAGCATTCAATTTCACTCCTGAAACCTCACTGACAATTCCTCTATCTTGCATATTTTAATATCAAGCATTTCCAAAAAACATACCACAAACCAACAGCAAAGAAACTCAGGGCCTTATTTTTGAAAGCCTTGCGCCACCGGTGCGTAATTTTTTTCCCGTGTTAAAAGTGACGCACCTGCGGCACCAGCCAATCATAAATATGACCCAAATGTAAATACCATTGATTTGCCACCAAATCGTTATTGGAATAACATTTTACCAACACAGCGCAGGTCCTATGTACAAGCATTCAATTTCACTCCTGAAACATCACTGTTTCACAAAAGACAATTCATCTATCTTGCATATTTTAATATCAAGCATTTCCAAAAAACATAGAACAAACCGACAGCAAAAAAACTCAGGGCCTTATTTTTGAAAGCCTTGCGCCACCGGTGCGTCCTTTTTTCCCATGTTAAAAGTGACGCACCTGCGGCACCAGCCAATCATAAATATGACCCAACTGTAAATACCATTGATTTGCCACCAAAATCGTTTTTGGAATAACATTTTACCAACACAGCGCAGGTCCTATGTACAAGCATTCAATTTCACTCCTGAAACCTCACTGTTTCACAAAAGACAATTCCTCTATCTGGCATATTTTAATATCAAACATTTCCCAAAAACATACCACAAACCAACAAGAAAGAATCTCAGAGCCTTATTTTTGAAAGCTTTGCGCCACCGGTGCGTCATTTTTTTCCCATGTTAAAAGTGACGCACCTGCGGCACAAGCCAATCATAAATATGACCCAAATGTAAATACAATTGATTTGCCACCAAAATCGTTTTTGGAATAACATTTTACCAACACAGCGCAGGTCCTATGTACAAGCATTCAATTTCACTCCTGAAACCTCACTGTTTCACAAAAGACAATTCCTCTATCTTGCATATTTTAATATCAAACATTTCCCAAAAACATACCACAAACCAACAAGAAAGAATCTCAGAGCCTTATTTTTGAAAGCTTTGCGCCACCGGTGCGTCATTTTTTTCCCATGTTAAAAGTGACGCACCTGCGGCACAAGCCAATCATAAATATGACCCAAATGTAAATACCATTGATTTGCCACCAAAATCGTTTTTGGAATAACATTTTACCAACACAGCGCAGGTCCTATGTACAAGCATTCAATTTCACTCCTGAAACATCACTGTTTCACAAAAGACAATTCCTCTATCTTGCATATTTTAATATCAAGCATTTCGAAAAAACATAGCACAAACCAACAGCAAAGAAACTCAGGGCCTCATTTTTGAAAGCCTTGCGCCACCGGTATGTCATTTTTTCCCATGTTAAAAGTGACGCACCTGCGGCACAAGCCAATCATAAATATGACCCAAATGTAAATACCATTGATTTGCCACCAAAATCGTTATTGGAATAACATTTTACCAACACAGCGCAGGTCCTATGTACAAGCATTCAATTTCACTCCTGAAACCTCACTGTTTCACAAAAGACAATTCATCTATCTTGCATATTTTAATATTAAGCATTTTCCAAAAAACATAGAACAAACCAACAGCAAAGAAACTCAGGGCCTTATTTTTGAAGGCCTTGCTCTACCGGTGCGTCATTTTTTTCCCATGTTAAAAGTGACGCACCTGCGGCACAAGCCAATCATAAATATGACCCAAATGTAAATACCATTGATTTGCCACCAAAATCATTTTTGGAATAACATTTTACCAACACAGCGCAGGTCCTATGTACAAGCATTCAATTTCACTCCTGAAACCTCACTGTTTCACAAAAGACAATTCCTCTATCTTGCATATTTTAATATCAAGCATTTCCAAAAAACATACCACAAACCAACAGCAAAGAAACTCAGGACCTTATTTTTGAAAGCCTTGCGCCACCGGTGCGTCATTTTTTTCCCATGTTAAAAGTGATGCACCTGCGGCACAAGCCAATCATAAATGTGACCCAAATGTAAATACCATTGATTTGCCACCAAAACCGTTTTTGAAATAACATTTTACCAACACAGCGCAGGTCCTATGTACAAGCATTCAATTTCACTCCTGAAACCTCACTGTTTCACAAAAGACAATTCCTCTATCTTGCATATTTTAATATCAAGCATTTCCAAAAAACATACTACAAACCAACAGCAAAGAAACTCAGGGCCTTTTTTTTGAAAGCCTTGCGCCACCGGTGCGTCATTTTTTTCCCATGTTAAAAGTGACGCACCTGCGGCACAAGCCAATCATAAATATGACCCAAAAGTAAATACCATTGATTTGCCACCAAAATCGTTTTTGGAATAACATTTTACCAACACAGCGCATGTCCTATGTACAAGCATTCAATTTCACTCCTGAAACCTCACTGTTTCACAAAAGACAATTCCTCTATCTTGCATATTTTAATATCAAGCATTTCCAAAAAACATACCACAAACCAACAGCAAAGAAACTCAGGGCCTTTTTTTTGAAAGCCTTGCGCCACCGGTGCGTCATTTTTTTCCCATGTTAAAAGTGACGCACCTGCGGCACAAGCCAATCATAAATATGACCCAAAAGTAAATACCATTGATTTGCCACCAAAATCGTTTTTGGAATAACATTTTACCAACACAGCGCATGTCCTATGTACAAGCATTCAATTTCACTCCTGAAACCTCACTGTTTCACAAAAGACAATTCCTCTATCTTGCATATTTTAATATCAAGCATTTCCAAAAAACATACCACAAACCAACAGCAAAGAAACTCAGGGCCTTATTTTTGAAAGCCTTGCGTCACCGGTGCGTCATTTTTTCCCATGTTAAAAGTGACGCACCTGCGGCACAAGCCAATCATAAATATGACCCAAATGTAAATACTATTGTTTGCCACCAAAATCGTTTTTGGAATAACATTTTACCTACACAGCGCAGGTCCTATGTACAAGCATTCAATTTCACTCCTGAAACCTCACTGTTTCACAAAAGACAATTCATCTATCTTGCATATTTTAATATCAAGCATTTCCAAAAAACATACCACAAACCAACAAGAAAGAAACTCAGGGCCTTATTTTTGAAAGCCTTGCGCCACCGGTGCGTCATTTTTTTCCTACGTTAAAAGTGACGCACCTGCGGCACTAGCCAATCATAAATATGACCCAAATGAAAATACCATTGATTTGCCACCACAATCGTTTTTGGAATAACATTTTACCAACACAGCGCAGGTCCTATGTACAAGCATTCAATTTCACTCCTGAAACCTCACTGTTTCGCAAAAGACAATTCCTCTATCTTGCATATTTTAATATCAAGCATTTCCAAAAAACATACTACAAACCAACAGCAAAGAAACTCAGGGCCTTATTTTTTAAAGCCTTGCGCCACCGGTGCGTCATTTTTTTCCTTACGTTAAAAGTGATGCACCTGCGGCACAAGCCAATCATAAATATGACCCAAATGTAAATACCATTGATTTGCCACCAAAATCGTTTTTGGAATAACATTTTACCAACACAGCGCAGGTCCTATGTACAAGCATTTAATTTCACTCCTGAAACCTCACTGTTTCACAAAAGACAATTCCTCTATCTTGCATATTTTAATATCAAGCATTTCGAAAAAACATAGCACAAACCAACAGCAAAGAAACTCAGGGCCTCATTTTTGAAAGCCTTGCGCCACCGGTATGTCATTTTTTCCCATGTTAAAAGTGACGCACCTGCGGCACAAGCCAATCATAAATATGACCCAAATGTAAATACCATTGATTTGCCACCAAAATCGTTATTGGAATAACATTTTACCAACACAGCGCAGGTCCTATGTACAAGCATTCAATTTCACTCCTGAAACCTCACTGTTTCACAAAAGACAATTCATCTATCTTGCATATTTTAATATTAAGCATTTTCCAAAAAACATAGAACAAACCAACAGCAAAGAAACTCAGGGCCTTATTTTTGAAGGCCTTGCTCTACCGGTGCGTCATTTTTTTCCCATGTTAAAAGTGACGCACCTGCGGCACAAGCCAATCATAAATATGACCCAAATGTAAATACCATTGATTTGCCACCAAAATCGTTTTTGGAATAACATTTTACCAACACAGCGCAGGTCCTATGTACAAGCATTCAATTTCACTCCTGAAACCTCACTGTTTCACAAAAGACAATTCCTCTATCTTGCATATTTTAATATCAAGCATTTCCAAAAAACATACCACAAACCAACAGCAAAGAAACTCAGGACCTTATTTTTGAAAGCCTTGCGCCACCGGTGCGTCATTTTTTTCCCATGTTAAAAGTGATGCACCTGCGGCACAAGCCAATCATAAATGTGACCCAAATGTAAATACCATTGATTTGCCACCAAAACCGTTTTTGAAATAACATTTTACCAACACAGCGCAGGTCCTATGTACAAGCATTCAATTTCACTCCTGAAACCTCACTGTTTCACAAAAGACAATTCCTCTATCTTGCATATTTTAATATCAAGCATTTCCAAAAAACATACTACAAACCAACAGCAAAGAAACTCAGGGCCTTTTTTTTGAAAGCCTTGCGCCACCGGTGCGTCATTTTTTTCCCATGTTAAAAGTGACGCACCTGCGGCACAAGCCAATCATAAATATGACCCAAAAGTAAATACCATTGATTTGCCACCAAAATCGTTTTTGGAATAACATTTTACCAACACAGCGCATGTCCTATGTACAAGCATTCAATTTCACTCCTGAAACCTCACTGTTTCACAAAAGACAATTCCTCTATCTTGCATATTTTAATATCAAGCATTTCCAAAAAACATACCACAAACCAACAGCAAAGAAACTCAGGGCCTTTTTTTTGAAAGCCTTGCGCCACCGGTGCGTCATTTTTTTCCCATGTTAAAAGTGACGCACCTGCGGCACAAGCCAATCATAAATATGACCCAAAAGTAAATACCATTGATTTGCCACCAAAATCGTTTTTGGAATAACATTTTACCAACACAGCGCATGTCCTATGTACAAGCATTCAATTTCACTCCTGAAACCTCACTGTTTCACAAAAGACAATTCCTCTATCTTGCATATTTTAATATCAAGCATTTCCAAAAAACATACCACAAACCAACAGCAAAGAAACTCAGGGCCTTATTTTTGAAAGCCTTGCGTCACCGGTGCGTCATTTTTTCCCATGTTAAAAGTGACGCACCTGCGGCACAAGCCAATCATAAATATGACCCAAATGTAAATACTATTGTTTGCCACCAAAATCGTTTTTGGAATAACATTTTACCTACACAGCGCAGGTCCTATGTACAAGCATTCAATTTCACTCCTGAAACCTCACTGTTTCACAAAAGACAATTCATCTATCTTGCATATTTTAATATCAAGCATTTCCAAAAAACATACCACAAACCAACAAGAAAGAAACTCAGGGCCTTATTTTTGAAAGCCTTGCGCCACCGGTGCGTCATTTTTTTCCTACGTTAAAAGTGACGCACCTGCGGCACTAGCCAATCATAAATATGACCCAAATGAAAATACCATTGATTTGCCACCACAATCGTTTTTGGAATAACATTTTACCAACACAGCGCAGGTCCTATGTACAAGCATTCAATTTCACTCCTGAAACCTCACTGTTTCACAAAAGACAATTCCTCTATCTTGCATATTTTAATATCAAGCATTTCCAAAAAACATACTACAAACCAACAGCAAAGAAACTCAGGGCCTTATTTTTTAAAGCCTTGCGCCACCGGTGCGTCATTTTTTTCCTTACGTTAAAAGTGATGCACCTGCGGCACAAGCCAATCATAAATATGACCCAAATGTAAATACCATTGATTTGCCACCAAAATCGTTTTTGGAATAACATTTTACCAACACAGCGCAGGTCCTATGTACAAGCATTTAATTTCACTCCTGAAACCTCACTGTTTCACAAAAGACAATTCCTCTATCTTGCATATTTTAATATCAAGCATTTCCAAAAAACATACCACAAACCAACAAGAAAGAAACTCAGGGCCTTATTTTTGAAAGCCTTGCGCCACCGGTGCGTCATTTTTTTCCTACGTTAAAAGTGATGCACCTGCGGCACAAGCCAATCATAAATATGACCCAAATGTAAATACCATTGATTTGCCACCAAAATCGTTTTTGGAATAACATTTTACCAACACAGCGCAGGTCCTATGTACAAGCATTTAATTTCACTCCTGAAACCTCACTGTTTCACAAAAGACAATTCCTCTATCTTGCATATTTTAATATCAAGCATTTCCAAAAAACATACCACAAACCAACAAGAAAGAATCTCAATCTGCTTCCTAATTTGAGTTAACGCAGGTAACTTAATTCTAAAACATTCAAATATATTTCTTTACAGAGGCAGACACTATTAATTGCTTCTCAAAAAAATAAAAGCCATTCTTTTACCCCAAAATCGTTTTTTAAATAACTTTTTACAAACACTGCACAAGTCCTATGTACAAGCATTCAATTTTACTACTGAAACTTCACTATCTAATTCCAAATCTTCCCCATAGAGCAAATAAGTCTCTATCTAAATTAAATAAATCATTACTTACCTTTACAAATGCTTTTGGAGATTGAGAACAGTGTCAGACACACACACCAATTTTTCTTTAGTAGAGCAAAAGGTATGCATTCAATACACTGAAACCAAGACTGGCACAGAAAAGCTCTAATTCAACACACATATGCCTCATTTCAACCAATCAAAACTCTTCCCTCACTATTTTCAAACCAACACCCTTCCCCCTCTGAGACCTTTCTACCTGTTACCATAGCAACTCCCTCCTAACTGAACTCTCAGGTTCAAAAGTTTATTCTACAATGTTGCAAATTAAGTCAGCAAGGATGTTTGAGCTCTCAAAACACCAGCTTATCCAGAACATTATTGCTTTAATTGACTTTTTTTTAACCATTCAAATTGCTTCTTTCACACAACACAACCATGCACCCTAACTTTCAGTTTTCAACTATCTGAATCCACCAATCATTGCTTGTGATTCAAGAGCAGGAAAAAAACACAATTTTTTTGCGGGTAAACTCCTATTGTTCCAACACTTCATCTGACTGCACCAGAACCTTCTCTCAGCATGTATTCTGTGTGGATTATTGGACATAGCTACATCCACTGGGCTCAAAGGTATGCAGCTAGCAGAAATTTTCACAACCTTGATTTATCAAATGTGGAAATCAAGTGGATTGGCCAGAGAGGATTGAGATGTCACCAATTGATACAATTGGTGAAAACTTTTATGCATCTGCCAGAACCTGACCTTATAATTGTGCACTGTGGAGGGAACGATCTAGGCACATTGACTGGGGTAGGTCTGGAAATGCTTTTAAAGGACACCTTTGATCAATTGATGACACTTTTTCCACAAACTGCCTTGGTATATTCCAATATATGCCAAAGACAGAAATGGAACTGGTCCAACCAATTTTGTCCACAATTTGAGAAAGCACAGAAACATGTGAATAAATCTGTTTCTGCTTACATGAGAGACTATGGAATGGGTTCAATATACAACAATAACTTGCGTTACAACATGCAAAACATCTACTGAGGAGATGGTGTGCACTTCTCAGATGAGGGGAATAGAATATTCCTCCTGAGTTTAAGACTGTGCATTGGAACCTACTTGTAGGTACCTAAATCAGCCACAGAACCCAAAAGCTCTTTTCAGAGCTACCCTACCTCTGATCACTCAAAACGATTATCTTTTTCTAACTTTTTTCACTAATTTTCACCAGGGTACGCTCCCCGGTACGCTACCCGGTGCGCGTACCGGGCAGTCCCCCCGCAAAATTGAATTTTTTTTATTTTTTATTTTGTCATATATGCCCCTCCTAAACTCCCCATAGAAAACCTAGAATGTCAGGAAGTGTCTACCGTGCCCCCTTCTACCCATTCTCAATGTTGTTTGTCCTCCATCTTGTGTCTCAATTCTACAGAAACACAAAATGGCGGACTCCCGTAGCGCTCCCGGTGCGCGTACCGGGGCGCGCACCGGGAAGCGCTCCCAAAAAAAATGTGGGTAATAAAATTACATAAAAAACACTGAACAGACCTTCACCAAATATAGAATAGGCCCTACTACATACCAGTCCCTACTATTTTCCCAAATTTGGTTAAATTCCATTGACGCATTTAGGCTGTAGCTCTGTCTAAATATCCTGAGGTAAATTACATGACAAAAACACATATGAAAGTGTTGGAATTTACAACCAATTAAAATGTTCCTTACATTTTTTTACTTTTATGTGCTGACATTTGATTGGTTATGTACATGAATATATATGAAAAATGAGAGGGAAACACAGCCATTTTGACTAATAGTACCTGAGGGACATTTCAAAAGAATGTTCACAGAAAACTTCAACTGCTTTTAAAAAGGTAAGTTACTATTTTTGAAGGGGAACTATGTTGTGCACTTTAAGTTAATTTGACAAAACGTTTTCAGATAGTTATATACTGTCCCTCTGTAAGAGTTAGAGACTGAGATAGGCTTCACTGTTATAATTATGGATTGAGTTAGGCTTCTCTGATATAATTATGAATTTACTTAGGCTTCATCACAGGCACTTTTTAATAGTTCTACTTCCTGCCTGAAACCATACACTGCCCAAAGATAACTTCACTGTTAAAAACTCACAAGTACCTGTCTGATCTTAAACCCAACAGTGCCCTATCTCTACTGATATATTTATTTTTTATGCAATTTACAGCAAGAAAATTTAAGAACAGCAAAATAAAATTAATATTTCATTTGAAATTAATATGGAAAACAATCCTAAGGAAGACAAAGATGAAATAGACTTTTTGGATCACTCTCTGGACCAAGACGTAATTAATTGTGTAGAAGAAATTGAATCATGGAATGAAAATGAGGACATACCTGATGAATTAATGTTGCAAATTCTTTTAGATTTTGAAAAATCACAACAATAAATTTTTATTTAAACATTGTTTGAGACATTATTCTTTTTTATATGTAAATTATGAAATAGTACCAAAATAGATATAATATAAAGTGAGACTTAAAATAGTATACTGTGCAACTTTTTTATGTTACAAAATAATTTTGCTCATAGTTACTTCCATTCTCCCACTATATTAGCTCCAATGTGTATTTAACATCTCTTTATCATCTCCTGCCTCCATGTTGTTTCTGCTTTCCTGACAGACTATGGTATGAATTCCATATACCACAATAACTTCTGTAACAACATGCAAGATATCTACAGAGGAGACGGTGTATATTAAATTTTGGACTCTGCATTGGTACCTACATGTTGGTACTGAATAATAATAAGAAAAACAACAAAAAGAGCAATTAATAAACATACAGTTTTTGAAAAGTCTGTCATTCTTTTTTCCCCGTGGTACGCTCCCGGGTGCGCTCCCCGGTGCGTGTACCGGGCGCTCCCCCCGCGAAAATTGATTATTTTTTTTTTTTACCCCGCGGGGCCCTTTTATGGCCCCCACGTCAAACTTAGGGAGTCAGGGGGGGTCTACCCTGCCCCCTTATGGTCAATTCCCCCCTTTGTTTTGGCCACCTCTTGTGTCTCGATTTTACCGAGAAACAAGATGGCGGACGCTCCGGACTGTTTTGAATGTTTACAGACATCTGAGAACCAATCAGCTTTCCCCACGCAAGTCGCGTAGCGCGCCCGGTACGCGCACCGGGGCGCGTACCAGGGCGCTGCCATAGATATATATATATTTTTTTAACCTAAATTACTCAAAATCCACTGGAGCACATATCTTGAGACATAGCAAAGGCACATCGGGCTACCAGTCCCTACAATTTTGCCAAGTTTGGTGGAAATCCATTCAGCCGTTCGGGCTAAAAGTGAAACCGACCGCCCTATGGAAATTAACATGGGGAAAACACATTTTGGGACCCCCCTTTCATCTCGGCCCCCACTTGATGAATCCCCACCAAACTTTCAGGGAAGGAGCGGAGCGGAGCGGGCCATTTTCTTGGAGAAATTCGCGAAGATTCGTCCACCGGTGCCAAAGTTATTCCCAATAGAATGTTGCGGATTTCCTATGGAAAGTAGATCCTAACTATAACTACCTACTGGCGACCGCCAGTAGGTAATATATATATCTATATATTATATATATATACATATATATTCCACTGGTTTTAACTCACTCGGACGCTAGCGCTCCTAATTCGGTGTGGTGCATTTAATTCGGTAGAGTCGACCGAAAATATCAAGGCTTTGGCTAATCTTCTATTAGCAGGTTTTAGATGCACTCACTCGAGACAAGTTTTTAAATTAAAGCGTCTTTATTTGCAACCAAAAACGCCCGACGCGTTTCAACTCTACCTGAGGCTTGCTCACGGCCTATTGGGAACCGAAAGCCTTGCAATAGTGAAAAACGAAAATGGCTGTAGTTCACCATTAGGACATGCCACACACATCAGGGCTCGTCCTGCCTTTCAAATACAATGCACCCTGACCTTGGGCCTACCATAGGGGTGACTAATATGCAGAAAAGGGAAGGTTTAGGGACTGGCAAGTGGGTGCACTAGCCCAGTCAACACGGCAGTACCAGACTGCACACACGCTCTGCAATGGCAGACCTGAGACACACTTTTACAGGCTGCTTCTGTGTGTGGCACAACCAGTGCTGCAAGCCCACCAGCAGCATTTGGGTTGTAAGCCCTGGGCACACTCAGTGCACTGTACTAGGGTCTGACAAGTAAACCAAACCAACCAATCATGGAATCACTAATCCATACATAAATTTACCATAGGGAGCACTTGCACTGTTGCACTGAATAGCAGTGGCACAGTGCCCAAAGCATCTATAACCAGCAAAAACACATGAGGCAACAGCAAAAAATGGAAGGGAGACCCATGCCAAGGTGCCAGGTCTAACAATTACCAATCCATGGTTGCATTCTGATTCATCAAAAATGGATTCAGGGCCATTTTGGCCGCCGCACCTAGTACTTGGTTAGTTTGTGGACATAGTCAGCCTTCACGTGCAGTCCTCCTGCATGTGAAGACTATGTATGAATCATGTGTGCTGCTGGATACTGAGTCATATTGTCTATAATTATATTGGATGCATTGCATTCCACCTTTATAATAAATCTATTTAGCGGTTTCTGATTACTATGTAGAGATTCACTAGCAGAGGGATGAACAGATAAGTATATGTGTCCCATCAACACATCCAATCACATTTGAAAGTTGTTTAACTTGGCAATACTGCTGCTTAGTATCCTATATAATTTTTAAGGTGTGTTTGCAAGTCAAGTCAAGTCAAGTAAAACTTTATTCGGACAATTTGGACCATAAAAGAACATTTACACACACCAAGAGTAAAAGGATAAAAACTATGCAATACATATTAAAAGGGCAGGTCCAATATTTCATATACAATTGCCATGTATAGGTTTCTAAGCCCTAATATATGTTTGACTTATCGAGATAGGACTGCTGCACCATCATAGACCTAAATAAAGTGCATTGTATACAGTACTAACACATAATTAAAAACAATGTCTGCTAAAACATCACATTTCAAATCCCGGTTCAGTGCATGTGCAAAATGTTTCCTTCACCATGAGGCTCCCGCTAAAAAACTTGCACCCCCAAAACGTTTCAAAGGTGAGGGCAGAGTTTACAGATATATCAGAGCTGGTCTCACTTGTGCAAAATGAAAATGTTTTAAAAGTGGCAGGATATATTTTATCCGGGAACCGTTATAAAAACCACCAAAAAACATAAAATGTAAAAGATCTTGGTCCAAGAAGTCATCACAAGAGCAGGGCTTTAGGGCCCCTGGCTTAAAAAACCCTTGGGGAACAGGAGACACCAGTGAATGTAATTAAACCTAAATCTGAAAAAAAGAAACGTTAGTGTAAGTTTTTAATATAAGACCAAAAGGGTTATTCTAGTGTCCCGGGCCTTAATATTATACATTGTCTAACCATGGGTTTCTTAAGTTCGCTATTTGCCCTTTCCACCATCCTCCTAGTTAGAAATTGTCTTTTAATATCTATCAGCTCTTCAGGGTGCATCTGTCTAGGATGTATAAAGAGCTCAGGGTACACTTTTTTCCCTAGCTGCTGAGAAATGTAACCTAGCCAGGGAACATCAGCACCCCTATCTAGCCTCATACAATCCTATAAAAGGAATTGTTTCAGAGAAGGAGTGGGGCTAGACCATATTGATAACCACCATATTAAGGGGCCACTACTATATGATCAGAAATGCAACCCTGCCCTAGTTCTTCATGCACCATAAGAGAAGGGGTGCTGGGGTGGTACAGCTAAAAAGTTCTGCAGATATTTATTTTCAGATTCCCAGCCTCCTAATAGCCGCATACCTCACTGCCATACATTGCTACTGGGACACATTTCTCGTTATAGACCTTCAATAGTTGTTGTAATGGTTTTCTCTCCAGTCTCCTGGCAAAGTCCATAATCGCTCCTGCTGTTCTAGACAGGAAGTTTTTCTTGAGTATTCGCTTAGCCACCCATGACCCCTTTTCATCAAACAAAATACCCAAATAAGGAAATGTAGCAACATTTGTCAGTTCTCCACCTTAACATATAAGCGCAAGCTTGTCACGCTTTGTGTTACCAGTTGACATTATATGGGACTTAGTAAAGTCATTGGAGTGGTCAAGTGAAATCATAAAATCAATAAAAGTATTTACAAGTCGATGCAGCCCCATTGGTGTCCTAGCAAGTAAAACTTCATTATCTGCATAGCGCAGGGATGAGTTTAGAGTGTGCTCTAGGAATGTTTTTGCTAGCATTTGACAGGACAGTCCCCAGATTGTCAATGTATAAGATAAATAGGAAAGGGGCCAAAATACATCCTTGTCTCACCCCTCGCCTAACCTCCCAAGATTTTGTAGGGAAACCATTTTCATTGTATTTGGGAGAGGCAGTCAAATTGAAGTGGGACCAGTGCAGGACGGCCACCAGATTAGCATCCACTTCAATGTCAAATAGTAAGGGCCATAGTTTTGATCTATTCACTTGATCAAAGGCAGACGTTAAGTCCATGAATGCCATGTACATATGTCCCTTTTTGGCAAGTGTATATTTGCCAATCATCATAAGTAGATTTACGCATTGGTCCACTGTCCCCATACCTTTTCTAAAACCATTTTGCAGGTCTGAAATCACGTTGCTTGCATCTAACCTTATTCTTAAGCGATCTAAAATCACCTTCCCCATGATTTTAGCTGCCGAATCCAGTAATGAAATCGGGTGGCAACAAGCAGGGTTGTCCCTGGCACCCTTTTTGAAAATAGGTAAAATAACCGCTGTGGACTATGATGGTGGTGAGCCGCCTGTCATTGCTGCATTAAAGACCCTAGTTAGGATCTTTGCTTACGTCCCTGGATTAGCCTTATAAAGATCCACAGGGACCCCATCAGGCCCCTGGGGCTTTTCGACCTGAAGTGGCCATGATCGATTTCTGGACTTCATCTACCCAAAAGCATAACTGACGCGTCTCTAAACTGGGTTCCCAGGGAATAACATTTTTCTCTAGGTCCACATCTCTATAAATCTTCTTGAAATGACAAACCCATCTATCAGCGTAGATGACACAATCTGTTCTCGAGGAGCGTTGATCTAGAAAAAAAGAACTGCCTGTTCCCTTATCTTGTCTTTCCTTTGATTTAATGGCAATTTATAGGCTTTATGTTTTAATGCATGCATAAGAGGCTTATGGGTTTTAGAGCAGTCTAGGTTGAACCATTTCCTCCCCTTAATGTCTCCTATCCTTCCTCTCCCCATTAAATTTTCTGCAATCCGCTTTACCAGGTTACGAAAAGCCTCTATTACCACTCTGGTCTCGGTATGATTATCAACACACAGTTTAATATCTGCTTCATCCTCCCTCCAAGTAGAACTTGGTTAAAAGAAGCCTCCAGCATTATCTTCCCCACCTAATTTTGCGGGCCTGATCTATTGGTTTAAAATCCCTATTTGAAAGGCTCATTTTCTCATCCCCATGGAAGACCAGCTCCCCCAGCATTCCTAAAATCAACGGGTTATGGTCACTATAACAACTCCAGGAAGGGCTAACTTTTAATATGTCAGAAAGTAAAGGAGCATATACCAAATTGAAATCAATGGTCATGCAACAGCCCCTGCCAATAAAGGATGGAACTGAATCTATCTCATCCGTATGCTCAAGACATTATAGATTATTAGTAGCAAGTAGGCTCTCTAACTGACAGTCTTGGACAGAATGTTAAAAGTGGGCTGAAGGAACCACGGTGTCCCTGGATGCCCTACCTTGTGTAAAATTAAAGGGAAAGTGGTGTCCATTAAAATCCCCCATTATAATTAATTCAGAGTAGGAGCAACTCTCCTCTCCATAATGCTCCAGAAAGCCCTCAAGTGTGGCTATGTGCTCGTTATCATTTTCGCAACAAAAAGAATTACAAAAGTTAATTACCACCAAGGTGGGATGCTTGGAGAAAATTAATTCTACTGCTAACAAATGGGGTATGGACAGAATAACCTCTTCATCATGCAGGCCAATTTAAGTAATATCAAAGTAAGCAGACCTCCCTTAGCGCATCCTGTAGTGGAGCAGGAAGCAGCTTTACAAAAAGAGGTAAAACCATCCAAAAGAGTCAGACGTAAACCATGTTTCTCGAAATGTGACAATTTTAGCAAGCGATTGCTGCTCATCTTTTTTAGCCCTCAATACTGCAATATTCCAGGATATTAGTTTAACATTCAATAGATCAGGTTGAGAAGGAACAAGCTTTAAGGGGATATTATTGACCTCTCCAGATAATGGCGGGCACCCTATTGTATCCACACTCTCAATTGGGACCGATTGTCAATCAATGGAGCAAATCTGTTTGCAAGGGAAATGGCTGTGCTCACATTAGGGCATTGTAATGGCCTTGCTGGTAAAACACCGAATTTTATACTATGGAACCTTTGACGTTGTACCCCAACAGAATAGAAAAAGTGAAGCGAGACCAGTTTTAGATTCTTGTGCATATTGACTGTGTATCCTTTCTTTTGTGTGGGTCCGATACGTGAAGTTAACCACGAGTCCTCATTGGCGCCTCTAATTGAATCCTTTGGGTTCAATTTGACTTAATATGTAAATGTCCAAATTGTGGTGTCCATTCGGCCGGAGGAGAGACTGGGTACTGCGACCTGGTTCCAGGAATGTATGAATGCCGTAAGGGTTCAGATGGCACAAAATTGCCTAAAACTCAACTCCCGTAAAACTGAGGTTATGCTCTTTGGTAACATCCCCAACTTCTGGTCCTCTAACTGCTGGCCGGACATATTGGGCCCCTCCCACGCCCAGCAGGAAAGTGAAAAATCTGGGAGAGTTGATTGGCAACAATCTTAGTTTTAAGGATCAGGTGAACACAGTGGCATCAGGCACTTCCTTTATCTTGCGATCCTGTTTGAAAATATTACCACTTCTCCCCAAAGACACTAAAAAAACTGTTATTACAGCTTTGATAATGTCCAGGTTGTACTACTGTAACAATTTGTACCTCAATATCCAAGAAGGACTGATGAATAAATTACAGATCCTGCAGAACGCGGCAGCAAGACTCCTGACTGGTACCCCTAAATTTGCCTCTATCTCAGCTGAGATAAAAAAAATACTCCATTGGCTGCCGGTTAGGAAACGTACTCGATTCAAAGCACTATGCTTGGTCTTTAAAGCCCTTCTTGGAAACGGGCCTGACTATCTGCAACAATGACTATGCTGGTATACTCTGCACAGAGCGTTAAGGTCATCATTCAGTAAACTGGTGATGGTGCCACTGGTTAAAAGAGCCAGCTGGGGAGGCAGAAGCTTTGTAGCTAATGCTGCCAAGGAAAGGAACGGCCTTCCATTTCTCCTCAGGAATATGACTAACTTACTGGCATTCAGAAAAGTGTTAAAAACTGTTTAATATTAATTGTCATGTCTCCCATCTACAAACTTTTGAAGGGCTTCATACAGCACCAGGACACCTTTGTGTAGCAGTAGCGCTCTATAAATGTCAATAACAATAACTATCACCCACCCTGTCTGTTTTTATCGTGGTTCCAACCCATCCCACTCTACTGGTCATGATAACATGGATAGACCGCAATACGCCGTCTGAGACTACCGCTATTTGCACTACTGATAGTAAATAGTGAGCTTCTCCCAGATTTTTAAATTTTAATACGTTTTAAATACGCTTCTTAATAATTAAAAAAAACAGTCAATCTTGTTATATTTAATTGTGTCACTCGACCTCTCTCTTTTTAAAAAGTTTTTATCCTGCCCTCCCTTACCTTTACTTGATCCACTCAAATCTTCCCCGGTCCGCCTCAAATGTTGGCCGATTATTACAGAGGGAAGCCTCTCACTAGGAATACTTCTGGTGCTACGCTGCCACGCTTCTGGTGGGGTTAGTGGCCCAGTCTTTTCACCAGCATTCCCTATTTAGGGGCATGCTGGGCCTGACACGCAGCAGATACGTGCAGCGGGTGCATCGAAGGTGCGCCAAAGGCAAGCCCTTGCCTGGACCAGGCCCGGCGCCAGAGACCCTGGCCCTTGTATGGGAAAAAGCAAGATATGCCTACAATATTTAATTGAGACACTGCATGCTCAACATCCTCCTAACCATAGCTCATGCACACAATTGCATTGTCATGTAAAAATGCACTCCGAAAAGACACAGTGCTTGAATGGCAAGAAAATAATTCCGACTTTGCTATCCAAGATAGACCACAATCTCAACCACACCCCAGACCCCCCTATGACACCTACACAGTTGCAGTTTGCCCTAATCAATGCCAGTTCACTGGTAAAACACAAATATGAAATAGCTGATTTTATCATTGATTCAAAACTAGATGCACTTTTTATTACAGAGACTTGGGGCGGGGAAGCAAATGATCCAGATTTTACTATTACAGTCCCTATGGGTTTTGATCTCTATAGACAGGACATACCGCTCAAAAGCTCAAATCCACCACAGTGAGATAAATGCACACTGCTCAGAGATTCCCACCACATATTGTGAGGCTCTTCTTTTTAAACTGACACTCCACAAACAAGAAACTTTTACAGGCATACTAATCTACTGACCACTTAGACCTAAAAATAAATTTCTAGCCAGTCTCCATTCGCTGCTAGAATTAGGCCTCCAATCCAACTTTCATTTAGAATCATGCACAGATATTGATATGTTAAATTGCCTATATATGACATCTGCAATAGGTCTTAAACAATTGATCAATGACTCGCCGCACCTAGCTGGTCATACTTTAGATGAACTCTTTTCCAATAATCCTGCCATTCCAATATTAGAACACTCCTACTAGTTTGGTCTGACCACAGAGCGATACACTTTGATTATAAGTTACCCCAGTCTTGTCAGACCGTTATTAAACCAGCAATCAAGGTTTCCATAAGGCCTTGTCATAAAATAGACCCTGAGGTTTTAATGTTACATCTAGCGTCAGACATAGGTGGGAATGCTAACTCCTCAGCCAAGAATTATACTTCTTGGCTCGAATCTACATTTGCGAAATTAGCTCCCACTGTCTCTGTAAACAAGCATAGAGGAGTCCCTTCAGCTCCATGGTTTTCCAAGGCATTGAGACTCAAAAACAAGCCTGTAGGAGGCAAGAGAGGCAATGGCGTAAACACTACAAAAAATCCGAAAAACAACAATATAAAGTGGCTCATCCAAACTATAAAAAGATGGTTATCAATGAGAAAAAAAAAGTTGCTATACACAATTAATTGAAAAAGCTGGGAATTCCAATAAATATTTATACCAGGCTATAAGAAAACTGACCTCAGTCACAAAAAATAATTCCTCACCCATAATCAAGAATTTTGTGATACATTTGCTCAGACATTTAGAAATAAGGTAGACCTAATCTTTGATCTAGTCCACAAATCTAATATCAACATGGATATTATTGACCAGGAAGTGACCCATGACTCTTCAATCACAAAATGTAGTCCAACATCTCCAAGCCAAATAGCATCTCTTCTTTTAGCTGCCAAATCTGGTTTTCTGGACGATCCATGTCTCCCTAAGATCTTAAAGCTTGCAAATCAGCTGACCGCCCTTCATCGTTCATTAGTGTTTAATCAATTTTTCGAGCAAGGGACATTTCCTATGCTTTAGAAACAAGCTAATATTCTCCCTTTCATTAAAAAAACATCTCTTGATACCAGTGATCCTGCTAACTGTCGTCCCATCTCAAGACTCCATTTGCCAGCAAAATTGTTGAAAAAATAATCAATGTAGAGTTAGTCAATTTTATTCTAGACAATCACGTTTTGGATCCAAGTCAGCTTGGGTTTAGAGCGAATCACAGTATGGAGACTGCACAGATAAAAACCACTGAAGAGATGAGAATGGCACTGAATGGCGGAGGGTCAGCAGCTTTCATCCTGCTGGAGCAATCGGCAGTATTTGACACGGGGGCCCATGGATTATTAGTCCACCGTATGAATGCCATAGGGGTTAAAGATAAAGCTCTCATGCTATTAACTTATTTTCTATCAGGAGGAGCTCAAATTCTGAATCTTGGTCAGTTTAAGTCCTCACCCTTTACTTTGCCATGTAGGGTCCCTTAGGGCTCTTCATTGAGCCCAACAGTCTTTAATATCTATGTTTCAGAACTTGCCCTTCTAATTAGAAGCTTCAATTTAAATCCAACATCTTATGCTGATGACACCCAACTGGTTGTATTAGCTGTAGATAATGATATTAACTACCCTGTAAGATTACACGATTGCATGGCTGCCCTAAATACCTGGATGAGTAGACACTGCCCAAAATTGAACTCAAGTAAAACAGAGGTTATTCTGTTTGGCAATCTCTCCCAGCATGGCCTCCTGCCTTGTGGCTCGACAGTTTGGGCTCAACTCCCACTCCGGTGACTAAAGCTAAAAATCTTGGATGCATCATGGATAATAAGCTCAGATATGAGGCTCAGGTGTCAAGGTAGTATCCTCCTCATTTTTTAACATCAGAACCTTGAAAATGTATTTTCCTTTTATTCCAAGAAATACCAGAACAACTGTTGTTTCCTCACTATTTTTATCAAAGCTTGACTATTGTAATGGTTTATATATGAATCTCCAGGTTAAACTACTTCGTAAGCTCCAGGCGGTGCAGAATGCAGAAGTCAGATTGATTTTGGATATCCCTAAATACCAGTTGATATCTACAGGCATGCGGGAGCTTCACTGGTTCCCGACGCGCAACGGATTACTTTCAAGGCTCTCTATGTGGCCCACAAAGCCCTGCACAGATAAGGATCCAAATTTCTGTGGAGGGCTTTTAACTGACATTCACCAAGTAGACTTCTACAATCAACCAATGCAAAATTGATTTCCACCATAAGAAGCAGGTAAGTTAACTGGGGAGGAAGGAGTTTCATTAACAGCACAGCTAGGCTGTGGAACTCTATCCCACTGTATCGCAGGACAAAACCAACCCTTCTCGCTTTTAGAAGGGAAATTGACACCTGGCTGTTTAGGAATCAGTAATACCTATCTTAGTAGCTCATGTCTCTGCAAGCGCCAAAACACCTATGGGCAGACGTGCGCTATATAAGTTTATATAACATAACATATAACATAACACAACATTGGATGCTAAGTGGCATCCATTTACTAACGAGTTGTCGAACCAGTGGGTCACTTTGTGTAGCAGATCTATCGTTGACTCCTTTGAACCCTGTTTAACTGTTGGGACATCTGTCAGAATGGCTACTAAGGGAGCTGACTCTGGGGGCAGATCTAGAATGTCACTTCTCTCTTCTATCTATGGAGGGAGATGGAGAGGTGGGGCCCTGTAAATCGGGCCCAGAGTTATTCGTAGGTCAATCTTATCGGCATCTAACAACCTTTGCAGAACTACAACTGCAACATCCCACTCCTCCTTATTATTTTGAGGTATTTCCATGCTCCCATGTGATCATGTACCCTCTTGTGGTTGGTTTTTAATCCCTTGCCCTAGCTGCGAACTGCCTCTGCGGTCTAAGTGCTGACACCCACTTGTTAAGGGAACTGGGAGTGCAGGTCCGCCCTGTTGCATAGGCTCTGCTCCCCCAGTCATCTTTACAGTCGCTGTTTCCCAATTACTAGATAGATATCGAGAATACAGCTCAGTGGACTGGTAAAGCAAGGCTTCTTTCTAATGCCAGCCATGAATTAATGGGTGCCAAGAGTGACTTTAACATATCTTAAATTTTAGGTAACAAATTTGACACATTCTGACTCAAGTCCACATAATCTAGATCTAAGGCAACAGAGGACGCAAACTTCTTGGGAATCTGCACAGCTTTTTTCTCTCCTCCTCTCTTCCTTTTAACCAGGGGTTTGGACAGAAATATACCTTCCTTTTGGTTACCATCAGCTCCATTTGGTAAATCAGTAGTGGTTATGAAAATGGATGCCATCTCGCCTGGCACATCTATTTGCAAATAGTCACCAAGAGGCAATGGGCTCTGAGAATGATTGATTGTCTCCAATGAAAGTCTCCTTTCGGTCAAGGCAATTTCGTTCAACAAGACGTTTGCCGCACTGGCTGAAAATGTGTCAAGAGTAGTTGCTGTATTTCCTCCTCCTGTCATACCCATGGTTTACTTCCAGTAGAGCCTGATGGCTGTAATCCTAGGCCTGGTTCATCTAGATGCGCGTCCCTCCCGGTCACCTTTATGTGCCTCCGTGTGCAAAGAAGGTGATGCGGCCAATTCGGGGTGGAGCTGTGGTCATGTGCCCGGCTTGTCTAGTTGCGTGTCCCAAGTGATGGATCTCTTCCTCTTTTTTATTCTCTCTTTTAGGATGTCAGGTATTGCTGGATCTTCCCCAGGATGTTACGCTCAGCCACAACTCTCCTGATTTGAGGCAGCTAGTCAGCTTCCTCTGGGGCCATCCGCCATTTGTCGTGTCCGGCTGGGCGTCTTCCCTCTCCGGTCAGAGTCTCCCAATCGGCTACAATGTCAGTTTCTGTCTTGTCCCTTGGAGTTCCCAGCTCCCGTTACGCTCCCGGGGTGCTCCTGCTCCCCCGGCTCTGCTGCCTTCCAGTATCAGCTGGAAATTCACATCTCAGTCTGGAGGACTCTTTACCAATGCCTCCTGCCCGGGATCTCTGTTGGCAGTTCACTTCTCACATAAGGCAATCTATGACCGATCCGGCAAAAATATGTGTGTATTAATCTGACTGAACATCGCATCCAGAAAAATGATCAACAAACCTAGATAGCACCTTCTGCAGCAAGAATACCTTGATAGCTACCCGCAGAAAGAGGTGGGAGGCCATAAGACTTGCACATGTGCAGGTATGGAGCGATTTCTGTATGTATGATCATCGCAATTAATGTAGCTCTTGGATTTGTTCCAATAAGACTGCTGCTAAGTCTGTATCTGCCAAAAATCTTTTCCTCTGTTTTGTCAAAATGTCTAAATCTGACTCTTAAAATCTTTTCTCTCGGGCGTGGCTACCACCCGAGGAAGATGGCGGCACTCCTGTGACTCGCCTGAGGAGACGGGGCTGTCTGAGGGATTTTCTTGCACCACCCATGTCTTGAAGTACAGCAAGTTGCATAAATGAAGGTCAAATGTAAACGCCTCCAGATGAAAGGACTTTTGGCTCTTTTCTGACAAGCTTTACCCTTCTAACATGCATTACGCTTACAGCTGATGTATTGGTAATCGTCACTTCATTGTTGTCAGCGTAAGATGGAATTTCAAAGCTAAGTACTGCAATGATTTATCACCTCATTTTAATGCGCAATGCCCGCTTTTTTGGTCCTTATTACATCCTGACTAAACATAACAGGAACTGTTACTTCAAGGCTGCCTGTGCACTGAGGAAATCACTCTCACTGCGCGCTGTGTCTCTTTAAAGGATTTATTGTTTTCAGATTACTGACTATTGCTGTTTGGCACTAGAAGCTATGAAGAAAAGTAATATGTGGCCTTATTTCAACGCGCCTATCCTCTTTAATAATATGTTTGATGTTTGATGTTGTTTGATGTTTGGGGGTTTTTATATAGCGCACGAACACTCCAGGGAGCATCTTGGCGCTGCTACTTCATTGCTAATAAATTGTCAGGTGGTTTTAACTGAGCTTTAGATGTTATTTAGAGAAGGGTTTTGCACTTTGATTCGGCCAATCCATAGACATAAATAGACATATTAGCAACCTCATTTCTAAATTGCTAGTCTGCTTGCGTGCATCACTCAGTGGATTTTTTTTAGAGCCTGCAGTGTTATATGGATGTACCACACAGTTATTTATTAGAATGAGCCTCTTGGCTATGGCATTAAGTTTAGCATGTTATGTTGCTCGCTCTGCTGTGGACAAACTTCTGTAATGAATTGTGGCGACTTACATTTCACACATTTTCTGCTCATTATGCCTAAGGCTACTACTCTTATATTTTATTTCATGCTTATTGGTAAATGTGTGTTATAATAACCTGACACGTGCCAAATGCACACAATTTCCATTACTGTGTATTTTATCTATTATTATTATTAAGTGGAATTGCGTACTTAAGTTATATCTTGTAGTTTTACACAACCTGTTATGTATAGGCTATAACTCTTCCTATTGCATGGGTAGGTTAAAAAAAGTATCTCCACTGCAAGTATCCTCACATCATAGATTTATTATCCATTCAAAGACACGTGCAAACTTCATTCAAATGGAGGATTCCCAAGCACCAATGCCCAAAACAGCTGCTTCTTCTTAATAAAGTAACAACTAAGCGTCTCAAAAAGGATTCCCCTTCTCCACGAAGCAATCTTAATCTGTTCCCATGGATCTTCTTTTGGAGGAAATTCGAGCTTTGCGACCATTTGTTAAGGAGACAAACTCCAAAATACAAATTTTAACTGACCGTTGTGAAAAACTGGAAGAATGAGTCACTAAGGTTGAAAATAATGTTGAAATTCTTAATGCATCTTACGCCAAAGTAGACGTTCTTCATTCCCAAATCACATCTTTGCAAAAACAGGTGAAAACCAACCTCCACATTTATGGCTTATCAGAAGGCGTTGAAGGGTTGGATCATATCTCCTTTATTCCAAATTTGTTACCGTCTATACTAAATTTACCGGAGGACACTACTCTAAACATACAACGTGTTCTTAGAATGGGCCCTCTGCATTCAACATCCTGCAAGTATGAATAGACCAAGAGGAGTCATATTGCATTTCTTTGAGTATACGGATCTCCTCAATGTACTATCAGCACTCAGTTCCTGAAGCGTATTTCATTCTCAGGTCACCAATTGTTTTTATCACAGGACTATGCCAAATCCACAGCAGTTAGACATAAAGAATTCCTTGCTATGCATCCAGTGTTACGTTCTAATGAAGCATGGTTCGTATTATTTTACCCCTGCTTGTTCAAAGTTACTCTTAACAACAATACCATGACCTATGAGGATCCAACAAAGTTAAGGAGTTTCCTTAATACACAATGCCCAGAAAGGATGGACATTTCCAGTACTCGCTTTAAATAGCTCTTCTTCTGTTATACACTTGAATCTGGCTTAGCTTTTCAATATGTTGTTTTACTTACAGAATTTTAGAATAGATTCTGTCATGGTATAATGGTTTGTTTGTTCTCATTAACTTTTTCCATTTCAGGTATTGACCCTATATTGACAGATATCACAATATGCCATGTCATTCTCCATCCTGGTCGTCTTAACCATATTTTGTTTCTTTTCTCACTGGACCTAGCCTCATATGCCTGACCTATTAGTTATGTATGTTGTTTACATCCCCCAGTCTTCCCTGCTTTACCTCATGGAGTACGGATACGTCATCGTTCCATGTGGGCTCCCCCCATCCCTCCATTGTTTTGAATTTTATGTGGATATGCTCCTTTTTCGTATATTCTTCTTTACAGTTTTCACCCCTTCTCCATTATTCCCTCTCTTTCTTTTTATCATATATGTTTCTATCATATGTCTCTATTTCCAATCTTGCTTCTTCCTTTTCTCTCTCTTTCCTACCTTTTCAGCTTCTCTCAATTGGTTTTAACTTTCATATCTTCATATCAAATATAAGGTTTACTTCAATTTTTTTTATAGTTCTCACTGTTGAATTTTGCACAAGTATTATTGTTCACAATATAAGGGATTTTACTGGTTCACTTATGTTTTTATTACTTCCATTTCACACGTTTTTGATAATTGTCACATGGAACAAGAGAGGCTTGAACTCCCCCATTAAGCGACAGAGAGTCTTATTCCACCTTTCCAAATTAGATGTTAACATTGCTTTACTGCAAGAATCACATCTCAGCGAAAGCGAAACACTAAAACTCAAAAGAAATTGGGTTGGTGAAGTATTTTTCTCGCCAGGAGATGGCAAAAGGAATGGGGTTATAATTCTTTGTTACAAAGCACTGAATGCCAAGCTTGTCTCTCAAGAATCCGATACAGAGGGTAGATGGATTCTCACTGACCTCCTGCTGGGGAAAACCCCTCTCTCTTTACTTAACATTTATGCCCCTACTAACGGAGATGCCTCGTTTTGGTCTTGTATTTCTCAATTATTGCTCAAATACCCAACAGAAAACTTTTATTCTGGAAAGAGACTGCAAACATGTGATTGACCAGTTTATTGATAGGAAGTCTAAATCCCCCTTTATTCCAAACACGCCACACAAAGTTTTCACACGAACTATTCAACAGAGAAAAGTATTATACTAATGCTGCCTCTGTAACCCATCCACACGAAAATACTTTTTTTCCCCCTCCGTATCAAATACAATCTCGAATAGGCCATATTTTTCTTTCACTCAACATTTCCCAATCCCTTTGTTCTGCTGACATAGACCCTATTCTCATTTCGGATAGTGCACTTGTTTCGATTCAAGTAGACATTTTAAGCCAATCCACATTACCCAAAAAATGGTGCTTTAACAACTCCTTACTCTTTGACCCTAATTTTAATTCATCTTTTGTCTCTTTTGCTCAAGATTTTTTTCACATACATTTAACAAATTACGTCTCTTTTCATGCAGTGTGGGATGCCTTTAAGACCACCGTCCGGGATTTTATCATTAGATTTGTATGAAATAAATGTAAAGTTTCCCACACACTACATAACACACTTTTTGCTAAGATTAAAAACTTGAGCACTTCTTCCATACCTCCGAGTCTTAGTAGTCCCTTAAAGATCTCATCACTGCAAAAATCACCTTTAATGAATCCACTACTGAACAGGCCTCCCTATACTTGCTAAAATTCTCAGTGAAGTTTTATGGTGAGCAAAATAAATCGGGCAAACTTCTACCCAATTACCTAAAGATTAAACAACAGAAACTTCACATTGATTCCATTATAGACGATAGATAAGCAGCAAAACCCAAAGACCCTGAAATACTCCAAGAATTCATACATTTCTATCAATCCCTTTACACACCAGAAAACACACCCTCAGATACAGACATATCCCAATATTTTCCCACAATTCAGAAACACACTAATCCCCAACTTCTTTGGAAGCTGACCTTACACAAACAGAATTGTTAAATGCTTTAAAAACTCTTTAAAAAGACAAGGCCCCAGGCCCAGACGGTTTCTCAGTGGAATTTTATTTACATTTCGTTCATCTATTACTCCCACACTTAGATACTCTTCTTTCTTCCTTCATCACTTCCCGTAATTCCCCTGGCTCCTTTTTCAAAGCATTGATCTGTCTAATACCGAAGGCTGATGAGTATCTATGTTATTGTAAGAATTATAGACCTATATCCTTAGTCAACATAGATTATAAAATGTTCTTGAAAGCTTTAGCCCTAAGATTAGAACCCCATCTTCCCATGTTGCTTGGAAAAGAACAATCAGGTTTTGTCAAAGGTCGCAATATCACTGACATTACATGATAATTCTTTGACATTTTATCTAAATCATCACAATACCCGGACTCTTTGGCAGCAATTGAGTTCGATGCAGAAAAGCCTTTACTAGGGTATACTGGCCTTTCATCTTTCACACTCTCAAATGGTTCGGGTTTAGACTGAAATTACTTCTTTAATTGCCCTACTTTACTCTGACCCCAAGGCTGCCATTTCCACCAATGGTCTCATATCCCCCTACTTTAATCTTTAACGAAGAGTACGCCAAAGATGCCTTCTGTCCCCTTTTCTTTTTAATTTGGCCTTAGAACCCTTTCTGTCAAGAATTCGCCAGAATCACTTAATCACAGGTTTTGTCTCAGACCCTCAACAAATTAAATTAGCAGCATATGCTGATGATATTTTAGTTTTTGTCTCCCAACCACAATCTTCACTCACAGATTTCATGGGAGAGGTGGAGGCCTATGGATTGATACCTGGCTATAAACTGAATAGAGGAAAATGTGAGATACTACCCTAAACCAAATACACCGTTAAGGATGATTTTAAGATCTCTAACTTCACTTGGCACACTAAACATATAAAATATCTTGCATTTAGTTCTCTCCCTCTATAAAGACATCTATCTCTTTAAACATAGACACATGTTCTGCCAAACTTAAAACACTGATCGCAAGATAGCATCCCCTTCATCTCTCTTGGTGGGGTCGTCTCGACACAATCAAAATGATCCTGACTCCGATAGTTTTGTATATCCTTTCTAGCATTCCACTATCCATTCCATCTAAATTCTTTCAAAAATTAACTCTATTTTGACTTCTTTTTAATGGAATGCTAAAAAATAAAGAATGGCGTTACAGACATTAGTAAGACCAAATTCTGAAGGCGGTGTCAATTTCCCCTATTTCTCCAATTATCACCAAGCCTTTCAGTTACGACAACTATCAAATTGGATCTTTAACCAATCTGAGGATAAACCTCTCTGGATGGATTTTGCGACCTCATTTTTATCCCCCTTCTCATTTCAGGAATGTCTCTCCTTTACCCGCAAACCACAAAAGCTCCCTACTCCCATAATTAAGCAATCCTGGAAGTTAGTATCCACTGCACCCCACTTAGCTGTACATAATTTAGACACTTTTCTCAATTCCCCAATTTGGCACAAATCCTTCTTAACAGGAAACTGTATACTGCAAGGTATGGAGAAACAAAGGTCTCCTCGGGGTTCATCAACCTTTAGATCAGGGCTCATCCATTCAATGTAAGCAATTACAAACTCTTTATCATCAGCCTTCTTCCTTTAAACCTAAATGTTTGACCTTACAGAACGCAATACTCGATACTTACGCTAAACTCAAATCTTCACCTTCCTCACCCTCCCAACCCCCTTTCCCATGGCATAACATTTTGCTCATAAGCTCCAAAACATCCACCATTTATTCCGGTTTAATGGCACTTCCTGAGATCCATGACAAAACCAAAGTGGAACTCTCATGGGAATCCAATCTGGGAATGAATTGGCCTATTTCTTTTTTTAACAGAATTTGGACGAAACTCAGGAAATCATCCAGAGCTGCCAGCACAACACAAAGACTTTTCTTTATTTACAATAGATTGTTTCTTACCCCCGCATACCTAAACAAAATACACAACACAAATCTCAACACATTTTGGACATGCTCCCAGGTTGACACTGATCTCCATCATTTGCTATTCACCTGTCCACTCATTTTTATATTCTGGAAATAGGTCTGGCCCCAAATCAACACTATTTTTCACACCAAAATACCCCTCTCTCTCACAAACATTTTCCTAGGCAGCTTAACACCGGACTGGAAAAAGGGTCAGTCCCAGTTACTACTTATTGATTTGTTAATAGCTGTAGTTTTTCAGCAGATATAAAAAAAACTGGAAAGACTCCTCTAAATTGCCTTATTTAGCTTGGTGGTATGCTGTATGTCACAATCATCGCCTCGATGCAGCACTTGTTCATTCTGTCTCTCTTGCTACAAAACTATTACACCTTTGGGGCCCACTCACACAATTTCTAGATAATACCATGAAGAAAACTGTTTTACCTGCTCCCTCACAACAAGAACTTCCCAACCTCCTTGACCTCCTATTGTTTGTTTCTAATTATGCTTCATTTATCATTTCCTACAACATCTTTTAAAATTGTGTATTTTTGACATGTACTGTTATTTGCGATTCTTGTGAACCGTTGACCGTACTCATATCATCTTCTATATTATTCTTTTACTATTTTAATGGGTATTGTATAGCATTATTATTCTTTGTTACACCTTCCTGTATTCATGCATTAACAAATGACTGCTTATACGAAGTATTGTTTTTATGATCATATTAATCTTTTCAATAAACCTTTTCTTGAACTTAAAAAAATATATTTTCTCTCTCTATCTCTTTACTGTGCTGTTAAAAAAAACAGTCTCTTCAACACTGCATACAAAGTTGCCATTGGTGCAGAACATTTTGAAACTTCAATACCGCATATATTACATGTACATGTTATACGATAAACGTATACCTTTGTGTACACCTTACTTATTGAATAACAGTAGGGTTACATTTTGTTCGTAGTGAGAACCACAAATAAAACCGAATTTGCATTCAGTCCTGCTCACTGTAATTGGAGTGTCCATCTCTTCTGATGTTGACGTGCTAGCCACTTTGTTTGAGGATTCCTTGCTCAACATTGTCATCTGGATGCAAGAAAATTGTCTAAAAAAGGAATTCCTAAAAAACTGAGGTAGTCTTCTTTGGATTCAATCATATGGCCGGGATGCCTGTCACCCCCTCCCAACACAATCCCCAATGATGGGAAGACGGACGCAGTATTTGAACTTTTGGAAGGCGGGAGGGAGTTACCCTCCCGGCCGTATTTATTAAAATATGAAACAAAATTAAAACATAAAATAAAAGTTTCATATCATGTACAATTTTCATTTATTACATTTCGATGAAGACATGTCACATTGGCTAACCTTAACAAATCTCTAATACAAAGGTTTTCCTAGCCGAGTCTAACATCCTGCAAATGCATACTTTCTAAATTAAAATTGTACATCCTAGCATTACGGGCCAGCGGCAAGGTCGCAACCGGTGTCAGATCCCTACTACCAAAACTCTCGCCCTCACGGTGTGAGTGGCGGCCGCGCAGAGGACTGTACCCTCTGTGCCAACTCCAATTTCCCTTGTCTTGTTGGGGGCCCCCCATTTAAACTCGACGCCATCTTAAAGGTCGTCCGAGGACCCGTGTAAGGTGTCTGTAAGAAGGCAGCGTGGACTCCCCCCCCACCCCACACTGTCTATCACATCCACTGTCGCGGATATCCGGGCCCCGGGAAATTCTTAGGAGGGGCATATAGCCGCCTCCCCCCCTGGAAGGGGCCTATGGCCGTCTTCCCCTAGGCGATCCATACTTAGTGGGTGCCGCCTCCCCGTGGGAGGGGCCAATGGCCGCCTCCCCCCGGGCGCTCCCATCCATAGTGGGTGGTGCCCCCCTCTAGGGACCTTGAAATTACTGCTCACCGATCATGACCTTACCGCCACAGGCCGGATAGTTGACCGGCTATCCGGCCCCCCCCAAACTCCTCCTATAGGTCATGCTTCCTCAAACCCCTTAGCCAAGCTATGAAGTCTCCTATGAGTAAGACATTACCCTCCCAGGACAAGTGAACCCCGTCATCTAGATACATATGATCACCCCGAATACACCCATGCGGAATACTGTGCAACTGCGCCGAGCGAAACAACCTACCAATTTTGTTATTGACCTTCTTTACTGAATGGTTCAGTGCCGATACCGAAAGGCCCCCCCGCCATACCTTTCTAGGAATCATGTGTGACCATGCGATCGTGCACCCCGGGATTCTTTTTGCTAGCCAGCTAACGGTAGACAAAATTCGCTCGAGTAATACTCGCCTGCCGAGCGTCACCATGTCATTGCCCCCCAGGTGTACTATGATTACAGATGGCGGTGACCTTCGCCGCCCTAAGAGTTCCTCAACAAAAGATTCAAACTGGTCAATACAGAGCCTGCCCCTTCCGTGGAAGGTCACTCTGTACCCGTATTCCCCAGCTGCGTGAGTCGCGTCACCTGCTTTGAATACGTCCCCGGCCCGCCTCACATATGAGTGGCCCACGACCCACACCTCTCTCTCCTCAGCCGGTGATCTCTGACCGCTGGTCCCATGGTGCCGGGTCGACTGCAAATTCCGTTCCCGCATATTATGCTCGCGAAACTGTAAATCAAACAGAAGACAAGAAGCGTGAATGCATGTAACTTGACTTCACAACATGTGCAATCGCACATACCTTTTAAAACAGTTCGAGGACCATCGTCCTAACAGTTTCACCTCTTCATTACTCTGACCCCTGGCTGTAGCCTCAGTAGCAGCCCCTATCCTGAAGGAGTGGGTCCCAAAATCGCTCGGGTCCAAGCCCGCCGCTGCGATTGCCATTGTTAGCACCCTCTGAAACTGAAACCTCGTCAGTGGGGTGGCATCGATGTGTCTCAGCAAAATCCCACCCCATGTATCCGCCCTCAGCGCCAAATATTCCTCAATGCACATTATCGGGCACATGGGGGACCCTCGCAAGCGCTGGACAACAACACTGTTTCCTATAGCTCTCTGATCAGTCTTGGATTTAGCTATTGTGATCACCATGGAATCACCCCTGATCAGGATGTGATCCCGACATTGACCCCCCTCCACATCTTTCTTATTCTTTGCAACCAGTTCGCTCATCCGCATAGCCCCATGGAACGCTAATGCGAAAGCGGCCCGGAACAGAATTGCTTCGAAATGGGAGGAACATGTCGTGGGTAGTACCGACATAAGCAAGGACAACCTTTCAAAGCCAATCGGGCGCCTCTCGTCTACTCTACGACCTTCAAGGCGTTGTCAGCTGCGAAGGGCTTTCTTTACCAAAAAGGAAGATGTCGGGTCTTTGATGCCATGCACCTGCGCTATGAATGAAATGGCCGCTCGGTGCCTATTGGCCGTTGCGACCGATCGGCCTTCCCTGTGCAATGCTACCACAAACTTCAGGAAGCAATCATCCTGCCCCCATTTCTGATCCCCTGCCGGACCCAAAAATGCACAATAGGAACGAAACGCTCCTTCGTAGGCCTTCCTCGTCCTGGGGGCTAAGCTTGCTGCTGCGAGGTCTTGTAATCCGGGGCACCGAGTAGCCAGAGTGCTTCGGGGAATGGTGCCGCCGCTATGTCCCCAGTCGGTAGATAACCCCTGAACGCCTGCATATGTGAACGAGAGAGTGCATCAGCCGCATGATTCAGTACACCCGGCACATGTTTAGCCCTGAACTGTACATTCAATCTCATGCAAAGTAGTACAATTTCCTTCAACAATCTCAAGATCAACTTGCAGCGTGCTGCCTGATTGTTAATACAGTCAACCACAGTCATATTGTTGGACCAAAATACCACAGAGCGATCTCTGAACTCGTCCGGCCATGCCATCAGAGCCACAAAAATTGGGAATAGCTCGAGGAACCCAATGTTACCTGTGAGACCGCTGGTGTGCCACCATGTCGGCCACGTCTGCGCCGACCATCGGTTACCAAAAATGGCGCCAAATCCCATGCTCCCCGCCGAGTCAGTCCACAAACCCAGCTCGTCCGAAGACGCTGACGGCTTGTTCCATACCACTCGACCGTTGAAGTCCGCCAGAAATGCCAACCAGATGCGCATGTCCTGGCGAACCTCGGCAGACAGTCTTGTGCGGTGGTGCCCTTCCTTGAGACCAACCATAGCCTGTGCAATAGAGCGGGAAAAGGGGCGGGCCATTGGTATCACTCTCAGGGCAAAGTTAAGCTGACCCACTGCTTGCTGTAACTGATGCAGGGTCACTTTCTCCTTACCAAGGCACAGTTCCAGGGAAGCCCTGAATTTCGCTACTTTCCCTACTGGCAAACGGAAACATCCCTCCACAGAATCGAGTTCAATTCCCAGAAACTCCAGTGAAGTAGCTAGTCCCACCGTCTTACCTGGTGCCAATGGCACTCCGAATTCCTTCATGAGGATACAAAATTCCTGTAACGCCTGCGCACATTTTGTGTCGCCGGCTGCCCCCAAGAACAGAAAATCATCTAAGTAATGCATAACATGGCTATGCCCAGTGGCTTCGGTGAATGCCCATTCCAAAAAACAGCTGAATTTCTCAAAATAAGCACAAGAGATGGAGCAACCCATTGGCATACATCTATCCATGTAATAACGTCCTTGGAAAACAAAACATAAGAGACGCTGATCCCGTGGGTGTACTGGGAGCAGCCGGAACGCCGACTCAATATCTGACTTCGCCATCAGCGCTCCGGGCCTCAGGCGATTCAACATGGTGACGGCATCATCGAAGGATGCGTACCGCACCGAACAAACTTCCGGGTCAATCGCATCGTTCACCGAGAGACCCTTCGGGGCCGACAAGTTATGGATCAGCCTAAATTCCCCTGGGTCTTTCTTGGGGACCACTCCTAACGGGGAACAGATGAAATTTGTTACTGGCGGGTGCCCATATGGGCCCGCAACCCGGCCCAGGGTAACCTCTTTTGCAATCTTCCTCTCCACCACCGCTGGGTTATGCTGAGCCGATAGTTGACTTCTACAAAGTGATTCCCCCCGAAAATCCCCCGCCCGGATGTGGAAACCATATAAGAATCCATTCCTCAACACCCCAGCGGAGACATGATCAGGGTACTCGTTTAGCCGGGGGATCATTGCCATGACATCAACGGGGGTCGGTAACGGTACACAATGGCCCTCCTCAATCTTGTTTTGACCCTCCCCTACCTCCTGACCCGCCATTTTTGGACCTGCACGAACTCTCGGGGTGCGAGGAATTCCCGCAACCCGCACACGCATGTCTGAACTTGCATGTCCCCTGTGGTCTGGTGCAATTATCCCTGTTAAAGCTCCAACAGACCCCTCTCTTACCCCCGTTCCCAACAGTTTTTGCTTGGTGGTCGCCACCGGGGCCCGCTCGAAAGGGCACTGCGGGCTGTTGGCGGGAAAACCCCGACTCATTCCCGCCTGGCGAGGACATCTTCGTTGCGCCCGGCAGGAGCTGCTTCTGCCAAGAAATTGAGTCGAGACAATCCCACGTCAGAGATGAATCGTACTCTTTGGCCTTGCGGAATTTCATATCGTAACCCATCCATTGATTGCCCTCATATGTTTCATAAAAATCCATTATTCGTGCCTGATAGCAAGACAATTCAGGCAAAACCTCAGGCTTACGCTCCCCAATAATTGCAGTAAACATCGCAAAGGCCTTGGCCCAATTTGTGATTGTCTCATCAACCCTGAATCCCGCCATCTTGGCTCGCCACACACTCGGATGCCACAAATCTTTCTGTGTCTTAGCATACTCCATTTCGCGATGGTCAGTCAACAGGGAAAACATATTTACATACTTGTCAGCCCATATCAATTCTTTCGTGGCCAACGGGATATGTTGAACCACTCTCTTCCGTCTTGAGGGCATAGAGCCCTCCCCCGCCATTGGCAATGCCTGCTTACCCGGCTCCGTTGTCGTTCCCGCTGTTTTTCCGACGCCAGCTGCCGGTCCTTCCGGGGTCACCTGTGGGGGGACAAGAGGGAGATTCGCCTTTGCGGCATCTCGCGACTGCCGCAACTGCTGCATTAGTAACCTGGCCTCTTCGGCCGTGTCTCCAGGTGCCGTAGCACCCCCTGTTTTTCTGCCGAGCCATGTGGCCAACTGGGCGGCTAATTCAGGAGGCATGTCCTCCTCGTTAGCAGGCGTAACCACAACCGGAATCGGCTGACCCGCGTCTGGGATTGGTACTGGGGTCTCGACTGGAGTGGCCGGGCTCGCCGGGGGTACTTCGGGGACCGGAACCTCCCCTCCTGCCGCCCTATTCCTGACCCGTTTACCCCTACCCTCGGGGACAATTGCCGGCAATGCCGGGCCTATCACCTTCTTTGGTTTACCCGGATTGTTCATCGCAGCCATCTGCTTCTTCATGTTTGCCATTTCTCGGCCATGCGCCGGGACCATAACGACGTTCCGTTCGATCTTCGTCATTCTGCTTACCAGCATGCGAAGCACCTGGTAAGTCTCGAGCTTCTTTCCTGCCTTCTTGCCAGACATTGTTTTCGAGTATTCGATCCCAGTTGACCAACACAGTCCTGGATCCGTAGCCTCGAAGTAGCTGAAAGAGAAACACAAGAATTACAAGTTCTCAAAATTGCTCCTTGTTCCGTCGAGGGCTCACGTGCATCGAGTGGGTGCAGCTTCCAAGCACAGGAACAAGAGGATGCTTCTTCGGATTCCCGCTCTCTTTATTCCTCTTCGGGAGGGCGTGAACCCTCCGCCGGTACGCCTACTGGGCGTGGCCATCGGTGTAGGTGTCTAGGACAACCCCTCTTGGGCGGGAAAAGGCGCGCCCCGGCTACGCCGCTTCGGGCATACCAGCCGAGACACGCCCCCCACCCAAAATGGTTTCCCGGGAGGATCCGGGTCCCCAACCATACGTTCGGGGGGACCTAATGGTCGCCCCTTTCCATTCTTTCTGGAATACATCTTGTTGGCCTTCCTTATTAGGCACCCTTCCCTGTCCAGTTCAGAATGTAAAAAATTGTGGGTTGTAGTTTGATGAACAGTTTACTTCTCAGAACAAATAAACAAGATTACATCTTCTTGTTTTAATCTTCTTAGGGTACTGACAAAGGTGGTTTCTTTAATTCCGGTGGATTTGCAGAAGCTAGTCATTGTTGCATTAGTTCTATCAAGAATAGACTATTGCAATGTTCTTTATTTGGTCATACAGAAAGAGTTGCAGCTGAAACTTCAGTCATTTCAGAATGTGGCTGCTCATTTGATCCTGAGGGTGCCTAAGTTGAATTCAATCTCCAAGAGCATCCGTGACTTTCTTTGGTTGAGGTGACCGAACAGGTTAAATTTAAAGTCCCTTGTATCATTCATAAGGCCTTGTACAGTGGAGGTCCTGAATATTTTCAGAAGTCTTTTTGCTGGCATGTGCATAAATGTAATTGAAGATCTGGCACTTCAAAAGTAATAACAGTCCCTAAAATCAAGAAAGCAATGTGGGCAGGGAGAAGCTTTTCGTTCTTGGACTCTAGGTTCTGGAATCCCTTGCCCTTTGTCTTGGGATTCCAGTCCAATATATCTTCCTTAAAAACTGTCAAAGAAATGGCTTTTCTCCACTCACTCCTACGAGATTTGCTATTTATCTCTTTGTAGCAAAAACGCTTAGCGCTAACACACCTTGGCAAATGCGCCCATTATAAAATCTTACTTACATACTTACCTGTCTAGTCGCCAGTTTTCTCCTTCATAACATTGACCCGCTGTGTTTAAGCCTCAGCTACTCAAATTATTTTATAAGTAGATGCATTGTAAGTTTCTTGTTTCAGTCTCCGTTGCAGGTGGGGTATTAAGAAAGACCTTATTAGTTATAATAAGCCCTGTACATTGTTGAGAACTGTTACATTATCTAGCATAATTAGGATTTGGGCATGAATGTGCAGTTTATTGGGATGGGAGACCACCTCACATCCTGATTGGACCATCTAGAGAGAGATAATGGGAAGAATCTTACAGACCTTTCCATTGCATATTAATTGTGTGTTTGTTAGAATAGTTTAGAGGATCCTGTCCTGACTTCGGCGAGAGAAGACCTTTCTCAACTCTGCCGATTTCCCATGCCCTGTGTGCTGAGCTTCATGCTTGAAGCCCCATTTCTTTCCCAAAGTACCTTATTTTGGTTGTTCCAATGCAGACACATTCTTCTTTTAACTTCCCTTTGTCACTTTCAATCCTTTATTTGCAATAGGAAAATTCCTTTATGGAATCAATTTACCTTATATTCTGTGTTCTTTATATTGTTGAATTTTACATCTTTTTTAAATGATATCGAAATTTAGATTCTATAATTATATAGATAGTCATGCTTTTGGATACATTGATTTACTAACTGATTGACTTGTGACCTTTCAAGTAATCTGCTAATAAACCTTTATGGTTTGGACACCATCCTCTTTGTCGTTTTTGTGAGACCACATTGGTTTCACGGTCATCGAAATTTGTTGCAGATGCTGGCTCCTTTCTTATGCATTAAGTCGACAACCAAAGGTCCGTATGACTAGTAGTAGCACCTGTATAAATAACGATAACAAGTCCACATTTCTAAAGTGTGAACTTATCACCCCTAAGTGTATCTAGGCACTGGGGGGCTGTCGGGAAGGTTAAGTGAGCTATTGCCCAGAGTCACATGATGCTGAGCTGCCACTGGCACCGGGGATTGAACCATCAGCCCAACGCTATGGAGTCGGCCGCTCTGGCCTCTGTGGCACACCCCTCCCTGTATAACAACCCCACAAGAACATTGAGGTGTAAGGAGCTCTGCTGCAATACCATTTTGGAGAAAACTCATGCTTCTATGCCCCCCTTTTATACCTTACCACCTGCTTGCATCACAGTAATTTGAGAGTCCAAAATGCAGTTTTTGTGACTGTTCGTAAGTGCAAATCCTTGGCACATATTGTAAGCACTTCATTATTTAGTTATTGCTTTTGTGAAATTTCGCAAACATACCAAATCTATTTATTGAGTCTGGTATGCCATTTTTGTGACCAAACCTTTTTTGGCCTTTGTACGTTTTATTTTGGTATTTTTCCGGTTGCAAACCTGTTCGTGACTCGTTTACAAGTTGCAAAACATACGTACATGGGCCCTATGTCGCCAGTATATTTATAAAAACTAAATAACATAAAGAATTCCGTTTTTTGCCTTAATTTAAAGAAAATCTATACATTCCTTATGAAACACACATTGAACGTTCTAGAATCCCACCAGTTCATTATATCTAAATACTCATGTTTCTAGGCAGAGGTGTCACTCCAGATGACAGCCAATACTACCTCTCTATGAATAAACCTCCACATAGGCACAGGTATAACGGGCCCAGTAGATCAGCTCCAACTGCCCCACGTTCCACCACCTACATCATAATATTCTATAACTTACATCACTACATTCTCTACAGCATTACCTAATAGAACATAGCGTTAAACCATTAAGCCCAAGATACCACACTATTCTCAGTCAAGGTAATTCTAGGAACATTTGTTAATGTTAATGTTAATAAAACTTATAAAGCGCGCGTATACCCTGAGGTGTCTTGGCGCTGAACTAGAGTAAAACATGTGGATGGGGAAGGTAACAAAGCGGTAAATTTGAAAATAGCCAAGTTTTTAACTGTTTTCTGAAGGCAAAGAGGGAGTTCAGCCCTCTCAACATTACAGGGAGAGCATTCCATAATTTTGCTGTACAATAGGCCGTGCTCCGACCTCCCCAGTTGGCGGTTCGGATCTTAGGAACCTGCATTAATCTGGCGTTGGTCGATCTTAACTGCCTACCTGGGTGGTACCATGAGAAGAGATGTTTTAAAGGTACCTGCTCTGCCCCATTCAATGATTTATGGGCAAGGCAGAGAGCCTTAAACTTCGAACGTTGCACCACAGGTAACCAGTGGAGATTCCGTATCTCTTCTTTGATCGATTGGTACTTAGGGATTTTCAGTAGAAGCCTGGCTGCAGCGTTCTGTACCATCTAGAGCTTCTTTAGATGTTATTTCTGTAACCCAAGGTATAAACTGTTACAGTAGTCCAACTTAGGCAGCAACATGGTGGTCACCACTGTTTTTCTAAGATCCTGAGGGATAAATGGTAAGACCTTTTTGAGTTTCTTCAGCCGATAGAAAGCAGCAGAAACTATAGCATTAATTTGATGCGCATAAGTGAGACCGTTATCTATCAGGACTCCGAGGTTTTTTGCCTTCTTCACTGGTTCCGGAGTCCATCCCAGTTCGGCCGGCCACCATAGCCCATCCCATTTTGGCTGTAAATTGCCAAAGGTAACCACTTCGGTTTTATCCGAGTTGAGTTGTAAACAGTGTCTACCCATCCAGAGGCTGATTTCCCTCATGCATCATTGAAACTGCACTGCCGGGGATAACGTCTTTTTGTAAGCCGCAACGAAGATCTGTATATCGTCGGCATAGGATGTCAAATTGAAGCCAAACTGCTGTATTAAAGGCGCAAGTTCAGAGACATAAACATTAAACAATGCATTTGAGCAAACAAAAACAGATTTCGTTTTATATAGGGCTTTTAAAAATACTATTGGCATACTACAGTGTTGCCAATAACAGATGTTGCAATTGACTAACTTCTTTTCATTCCCGTCAGCAGCATAAAAGACTAAGGAGCATATGAAAAAAGAAGTGGCGGAGCATGTCGTTGGCTTAACTACACACTCTGCCACTTCTGAAACACAGGGCTGCACCGTATTCACAAGAATATGATGCAGCCTTGCATTTCCCCTGCACTGGCGCTAAGTTTAGCAGCCTAGTGCCAATGCGGGGCCCTTGCACAATAGTGCTAGGGTGTCTGCGTTCACGGGAAGATTGTTTATGTACAGGAAAGTCCCCCTTCCTTCACAAAAACAATCATTGACCATTTGCTGTTTTTATGTGGGCTGCGTGGTGCAGCACACATGAAAACAGCAAAAAACGAGGAGCAATGTAACACTCTTCCTCGTTGTGCCAGGGAAAGACCAGATTTTCCCTGGTCTTAATTCTGGCACTGCCTCCTTTTTACGTCACCCTTGTAAATAGGAGGCAGTGTCAGAATCACTGGTTGGTGCGGTGGAACCCCAATAGCAACACCCATTGCTCTCCCCTTTCACGCTAAGCATAGTGTGAAAGGGGGCCTTATTTATAAGGCAACGTTTAGTTTCTTAAAGCTGCCTTGTAAATAAGGCAAAGCCCCTATAGCCACAGCAACATCTTAAAAAGTGACTGTTAAAAAATCATCAAAAGATTCATTTTCCTTTTGCGCTCTTGTATAAAACTTATAGCGATTCAGAGCAATGCTAGTTGTGGGTTTAAAGCGCGTTTCCACACGAAGCATAGCTTCATCAAACACACCAGGTACAGGCGGTAAATTTCTAAATATAGCTTGCCCCACGGATCCCAAACAGTGAAGAAAAATATTTTTTTTCCTTTCATTTCCCATCCTTTCCCCATCAATAGCCTTTAAATATGTTAAAAACTCCTCTTTCCATCTGTTCCAGGGAATGGGAGGATCACCCTTACTTTGCAAAAATTTTGAAGGAGGATCAAACTGCATATTGTGTGATTACAATTTAAGAAATTATGGAATGAAGTTAAAAGCAAAGAATTTTAAAAGAAACAGTCTCGAAACGCAATTACTGACAGCTGGAACAATGACTACAATCAAATTTCAAAAGAAAAATAATTATTGAGTACACAAGCTGTGTACATCAGCGATGTTATCCTTTGTAAGAAAAAAATGCAGATGTTGAAATAATAACCAAGATCCAGTGATAGTGAAAACTATAGTTAATGTTCCACGTGAGGTCAGAAAATATCTTAAATTGTAAATTGTACTTAAAATGATCGTTGTCCCACAGTATCTTGATGTTCCACTTAAAGTGAGAAAAGATCGTAAACTTGTACTCAAAATGATTGTTGTCTCATGTTTTAATTATTGAGTACTAAATGGGTATAAATGTTCAAAGCTCTTTCCACAGTACCTTAAACTTTCAAAATCGCATCAGAGACTAACCGCTGTGGGAAGAAAGTGCGGTGCGGCGCTTTCAATGCGATGTAAACAAATATGGCCGCTCCCACATATGACGTCTTAAGCGTGTAACATCATTACGCCTCAGCAAAGACAAATAGCATCGTGGCAACCGCAACCATGGCAACACTACTCTTAGATTGTGTAATTTTTGGGCAATGACAGACTAAATGATTAGGGATCAGACCATTGTTAATGTTAAAAGCAAAAAAAAACAAGAACAGTTGTGGATTTTAGGTAATCCTACTTTGTTAGAAAGCATTTCCACTGCTAAAGCTTTTGAGCAGTCTAACAAATGGATGAAAACTATTGAGGAAACGAGTAGTAGAGGTGGGAAGAGTGATAAACTGAGTGAAGAAGTGTGTGCGATGAACAACGTTACAAAAGGTTTTCAAACATATAGAAATGTATCGCGCAATCGCATTGTATGTTTCAGATGTGGGAGTTACAATCACGTAGCTTCTTTCAGATTTTGTCCTGCATTAGGTAAAGAGTGCAATAAGTGTGGCAGAATTGGTCATTTTTCAAAAGCTTGCAGGGAAGACAAGAAAAGAGTTGGGGACAAAAGTAGTTATTTTAAAAAAGGGGAAGTTTCTTGTGTGAGAGAAGAAACGGATTTTGGGTCCACTTTATCTAGGTGTGAGCATGTTGTATCTGATTGTATCTTTAGTGAGTTTAGGGTCACTTGAGGAAGATGTTTTAGACTCTCCTAAATGTGTAGTTAGATTTAAGGATGTTGAACTAGAGCTTATGGCTGATTCTGGGTCTCCTTGGACCATTATAACGAAAGAGTATTTTGATGAGAAGTATGAATCCAAAATTGCTAAGAGTGATTTAAGTCCTCCTGATGTAATGGCACAGGGTTTCAATGATTCAAACATAGATTTCATTGGTTATATTGCTTCCACCATTTATTTTAAGGATCAATCTGCTTACTTCAAATTGTATGTGGTTGTAAAGGGGGTAAATGTCCTGGGTTGGCGTGATCAATTCAAACTTAACATCATGTTGAATCCACGTAGCAGAGAGTTATGTGTGTGGAAGAAGATAGTGCTTGGAAGCTGCTATCCAGTGAGTTCCCTGATGTATTTTCAGAAGACTTAGGAAGGTTAAGGGGTTTCACCCATGTTATCAAACTCAAACAACGAGCAGAACCCATTGTACAAAAGCTTTGACCTGTACCGCTAAATGTTATAGAAGAGTTAAATAGTGCACTTGATGAAATGTTAAAAAATGATGTTATAGAGGAGATAGAATCCTCAGAATGGGTTTCTCCAGTAGTTTTGGCACGCAAACCTGATAAATCTCTGAGACTCTGCATAGATTTGAGGGCTCTAAATGCTAACATTGTGGTAGATTGTCATCTGCTGCCGAATATTACCGAAGTGATGAGTATGCTTGGTGAGGCTGTTGTGTTTTCCACTTTGGATCTGAGGTCTGCGTACCACCAGGTTGTGTTGGCAGAGGAGTCACGTCATCTTACGGCATTCATTACGCCACAAGGTTTGTATCAGTTCAAACGGAAGCCGTTTGGATTAGCAGCAGCAGCCTCAGTTTTCTAGAGATCGATGTTTCACATATTTAAGGACATGGGAAACTATGTGAAGTGTTTTCAGGATGACATTCTTGTGTTTTCTAAGAGTGATGAATTACATATGGAGCTTCTTAGGAATGTGTGTAAAATGCTGACTAAGTTTGGTCTTACCATTAAGAGTAAGAAGTGCAAGTTATTTCAAAAGACTGTAGAGTATTTAGGACATACTGTTTCTAAGAATGGTGTTGCCCCTAAGAAATCATTGGTTGATGCGATTTTGAAAGCTCCCGCACCAGATTGCAAGGATAAACTGCTATCATTCTTAGGACTCTGTGAGTATTACAGTAAGGTCATCATTGGTTTTGCAACTAAAATGGAGCCATTAAGGGAGTTAACTAGAAAGGATGTGGAATTTTTGTGGGGTACTAGGCAACAAGATGCTTTTGACAGTATTAAGCTGGATATGGTGTCAGCTCCTACACTTACGTTACTGTGGCAATAGGGGCTTGTACATATACCTGTAAGTGTGCCTTTGCAGCTTATTCTTTAGACATTGCTGTGAAGAAGGACCACTGTGGGTTTTTGAGGATAGCTTAGTTGCCTGAGCACTTGCTGCGTACTTCCATGATTCAAATGCCGGTCTCAGATACAAACCAACAGGCTTTCATCAGTGCAAATTTAAATAAAAGTGTGCACAATGTTTAGAGTGGAGTGACAAAAGTCTGACAACAAACCTACAATCTTATATAAATCAAAGTTGTTTTAATCTCCATGGAAGACATAGTTTTGAGGTGATGTTGAAATACTGGGTTGATACATTGAAAGCCATACATTTAACCAACCTGGTAGCTCCTCTGAAATGACAACACACAACCAGTCGCACGCCCACACAAACACATCCAGCATACAAAGACTTTTTTTTTTACTTTGGCCTTCGTTGTGGAGAATTCAGGCATGCGGATACTGCGGGCATTTTCTCAGGTAGCTTCCCTTGGCAAAACAAATGTTGGTTGCCCCCTACCACATTTCATCATAATCAGTGTTTTGGTAAAATGTTAGGGTAGAAAAGTTGAATGGGAACAAGAAAAAGGAGAAAAACAAATTTCAGTGAAGTGTTTACTAAACTTTTCTTCAGAGCCGGGTTGTATGGAGACTACTGCAGGATGCCATTGTGCCTTCTGAAAGACGGCGGCCTAGGAATGGGCCTAGCTCGCCCGTGCTAGAGGCCGGCCCTGTATGCGAGCACTCAAATTGTGCAGACAACAAGCTGTTGAGGCCTCCACACAGCACTCAGATTCTAGTCTTGAGAAAAAACACAAACAGACACTTCATGGTCACCAAGCAGTGAGGTGCTTGGAGCAAAGATCTGGTAACCCCTGCATAATCAGGGATGCTGCATGGATGTAACTTCCTGTGCACCCAAAACCATCTGACCTTAACGCTTGATAACTAACATTGCATATGCTTTATTTGGGTGGCACACTCTTAGATTGATATTTTTTCAGAATGCAAGTATTGTTGTGAAATAGGCCTGGCACTATTTTGAAGCAACAAACTCAAATTTACGTCTGTGATCCTGATGTTTAAAAATCTACTACCCTTCCAATGTCCACATCTCCAGAATCTTGAAATTCCGGAGATTAGCTCCATTTAGACTGATGCAATAGAACTGTCTTGAAGTACTGAGATAAATTGAAGGGCACGGTTTATAAAATACCTCCTGAACACACTTTTGTCTTTGACTCTTTTTAACTCAGCAGGAAGCTCACTTTCGGCCAATGGGCCTTGAGCTCAAAGAGTTTGTTGGAGACCAATGTAAAAGGTGACACTTGGGGGATGTAGCCAAGATGGCAGCAGAGTAAGCTGTGCTGTCCACTCCTCCACTGTCCAGACCATCTATAGCTGTGGTTGACGATGTCCCAGAGCAAGCGATCGCCATTCAGTTTTTCCCTCATGATTCAGTGAATTCCGGGCCCTTATTGTTGAGCTTGTTCTGGGTTTGGAGAGGACAGACTGCAGCGTGGGTTGTCCGAACAACTGACTGGAAGTCAATCAAGATGGCGGGTTCTTGGGCTGTGTGGCCACTGCCCGAACCACTCTACCTCCCCCTGCGGTCATTATATGGCCCTCCCGGTACTGCCAGGAGCCTGCTGCATTGCCGGGAGGCTTCCTGGCAGTCAGCACCTAAGACAGATGCCCCACTGCACAGCTCCCTATGACATCAGTGTCCGGCTTCCTGGGTAGCAGACAAAGAGAGGTTGGTGATACAGCAGGGGGCTTGGAGATCGAGGTGGATTTACATCAGCAGCTGTGACCACAGCCCAGCTGAGAACTCGGAGAGGGCCCATCTACCACATTGGGACCATGCTGACCTCGGCATACCGCCTGGAACTGCCGGAACCTGGGGCCCGGTGTGGAGCTTAGGAGCTGGCCCAAGCGGCCAGAGTGACTTTAGACCTTCACATTCTCAGGGCTGAAGGACTTTCCCGCTGAATGCCCCCAGGATGGAGTCCCCCCACTTGCTGAGGGAGTCACGTCTGCAGCAGTTGGAACTGTCCCGCGGTTCAGCCTCTTTCCTCACTGGTGGGCTCCATCCTGAAGCAACAAGTACAGTTAGTACAGGGATTGGGAAGAAGGAGGGGAGCATTCGGGTTGTGCTGCCCACGAGCAGATTGGGTGGGCATACTGTGGGTCAAGCCGACCACCCCCATTTCCTCACCAGCCATCTATCTACATGGCGGGACTGCCAATTGACAGTGGTATAACCACCCTGGTGGCTCTTGACCTTTGAGGGGAGCACCGGTGGGTGGGGTCGATGCTGGGGGTCCTGCTCTGAGGCGAATTGGGCGGGGCACTGCAGCATTGAGGAGAGAACCCCATAGTCATACCCAACTCAACTACTCATGGCAGCAACAAAAGGCAAAGTGAGAAATTGGTGAGAAATTGGTGAGAAATTGGTGTGAAACGTGCTCACCCGCTCAACACTAGCTGCCTTAAAGGACCTTGTACCAGGCTCACAACAGCCCACCCAAGGTGGTCGTGGAGGGATCTTCTGACCAAGAAAAAAAACCAGTGACTCTAGCATCCCTGTTAGACTCCCTCAAAGCAGATATCCAAGACCTCAAGAGAGGCCTCTCTCAAGATAAGTGTGATATGAGACAGGACTTAAATTCGATGGGTGAGCGTGTCCCCTTGTTTGAAGACAACAATCTGGCAAGGGGTGAGGAAGGGGAGTGCTCCAACATCCAGGGCTACATCTAGGCATTGTTTTGCTTTGTCCTGGGTTGGACCAAGGAGCCTGTGTTGTAGCTATACAGGATGCAACGAGTCGGCCACCCTAGAAGCTCCAACACCAAGTCACCAGACATCCTGGCATTTTCTCCAATATTGACCATCTGGCCTGCAACCCCCCAGAGCCTCTTACATGGTCTGATCAGCTTTACCATCAAACTGCCCTGTCCCAAGATCACCACATTAAATACAGGCAAGAAGCGAATCATGCTCAGACCCTGGCGCAATCTCTCAGTCGAAGCCTTTGAGGAGGTCTTCCAATCAGAAGTGGGCAAAAGGGATAGGGAAAATGAGCTAACATTGGAGGGCTTCAACAAGGCGTTCAAAATTGCACTGGATGTATTGATCCCTAATAAAAATATGGTCCAGTTACAAAGCCGCCCATCAGCCCCTGGTACACCAGTGAACTTAGGATGGAAAAATCCAAATGCAAAAGACTGGAGGGAGTCTGGCGCATCAGTAAAGCAAGATCTGATAGGACGCAATTCAAACAAGCCTTGACCATCTACCACTCCAACTTAAAAATGGCTAAACGCCAATTCATTCTCAACCAAATTGAAGGCGCTGCCAATGCCCACAAAGCCCTTTTTAACATTGTAAAGGATTTTGTGTCTCCTCATGCTTGCAGGCAAACCCCTTTAGAAACTCAAGACTTTTGTGATCATCTTGCAAGCTACTTCCAGAACAAATTATTAGAATATATGATAACTTTCCAGTGAAAATCGCCCATGCATCGGATAGCCCGAGCAGGCAGGGGGATCAGGATAAAAGGACAGGACACACCTTGGGCTGTTTTGACCCAATTACCCTAGAGGATGTCTTAAAAGCACTGGCCTCAGCTAAATCAGGTTCACCAACCGATCTCTGTCCACCTAAGATTTTGGCTCTTTTAGTCACCAGTTGTGCGCCAGCTATTCTCCAACTATACAATTCATCCATATCATCTGGGGTGATTCCTAGTACTTGGAAGGAAGCTTTTGTGCGTCCTATCCTGAAGAAACCCACTGCAGATCCACGAGAACTTGGCAATTACCGCCCAATCTTCCTCCTACCTTTATTGGCTAAGGTGTTGGAGAGTGTGATTAATAAGCAAATGAGTCAATATCTGGAGCAAAACTAAATTTTAGACCCCTCACAATATGGATTCCGACAGGGTTTTAGCACAGAAACCGCCATTTTAGCAGTCATTGACTCGCTTAGATTAGATACCGATAAAGGTGGATCGGCAATACTGTTGCTAGTAGATCTCTGCAGCATTTGACACGATCTCTCATAAAATGCTAGCGGAGAGACTGGCCTCTTGTGTAATCCAGGGAACAGTCTAAAATGGTTACAAAACTTTATGTCCGGCAGAACACAAACAGTCATGCTTGGTTCTCACCTTTCTAACCCAATTAGCTTAGACAGATGTGTCCTTCAGGGCTCCTGCCTAAGCCCAACCTTATTTAACATTTATATGTTTGCTCTGGCAGGGTTTGAAGAACAACAGGGCTTCGAGATCATCTCTTACGCCGATGATGCTCAGATCATGTTCCCTATCGGCACTAATACAGTAGCTGAGAAAGCATGGTTTGCCAAGGGTATGCTTGTAATCTCCAACTGGATGACACAGAATTGTCTCCAGCTGAATCCTGGCAAGACAGAGATTATGCTAATGGGCAAAGCCACAGCTAGCTGGTCGGATGACTGGTGGCCCATCCAATTGGGCGCAGCCCCAGTCCTGACCCAATGTGTTAAAAACCTAGGACTAAAAGTAGATCAGCCTTTATCTATGAAAGACCACATTGCCGCAACAACCAGTGCATGCTACTACAGCAGGCGTCTGCTGCGCAAAATCCTCCCCTTTATGCCGACAACCCATCGAAAAACATTGGTCCAGGCTATGGCCATCAGCCGACTGGATTATGGCAATGCTTTGTTGGTAGGGGTTGGAGAGACCCTGCTGACCAAACTGCAGGTGATTCAAAACACTGCAGCTAGAATGGTATTGAATCGCCCAGCGGGCACAGCATTGGTTCCTTTACTGAGCGAGCTCCACTGGCTACCAGTGAGGAAAAGATCATATTTTAAGATCTGTTGTCTCACTTATACAGCACTTAAAGAAAGAGGCCCCAAATACCTCCAAAAGAGACTCACCAAATATGTACCTCACAGAAACCTTAGGTCGGGGTGCAAGATCTCCTACAAATACCATGCATAAGGCCGTGTCGCTCTGGAGGACAATCTTTCTCGTACCTAGCTCCAAGGTACTGGAACGAGTTACCAGATTTCCTTTGCAAAATGGACATCTACAGCACATTTAGGAAACAGTTTCATTTGCTCCCCCTTCAGTTTCAGGAATATTGCTACTCAGCGCCGAGATGCCCCCGGCGAGTCGAGCGCTATATAAAAGCAATTAACATAACATTCATACATGATTTCCAGACCAAAGAAGACATCATGAAAAAAGCCAGGACCTCACATCCTGTCCACTTCTGGCAGCATCAAATCAGGATCTTCGAGGAGATCTCGGTGCTCACCCTCCAGCGCGTCAGAGGCTTTAAACCGATTACTGAGTTTCTGCTCTCCAAGGAGGTGCCTTACAGCCGGGTCACCACTTCAGGCTGATTTATTGCTGGGAGGGCCAACTGTACCAACCTAAGATGCTGAGGGAGGCCCACTGCATTTTGGATCTGCCTGGAGACTTTTATGCTGATCAGCGCCGGGTTGCCGCCAGGGCTCCCCCACGCATGCATTGCTATGACAAAAGGCTGGCAAACACAAGAAACATTGTAGTCCTGGTCCGAAATAGCGTGCTCTGGAGTGCCAAGCAGTTCAAGACAGTCTGGCTTCTGGAACTTGCAAGTCAGTTGCATGATCACCGACACTACCTACATTCGACAACTATGACATGCATACCCTCCTAGGGATTAACCCTTCCTGCCAAGGTCTGTGGCGGAGGAGAGATAGCTCCACAGGTGTACCCAATGAAGAATGTGACTTGCCCTTCCGACCGGCCTATGCCCAGATTACGGTTTCCCATTATTTATGGGCTTGCTAATGTTATGATTTTGTTTCTAATGTTGTTGGGGATTTGTTATTACTTTTTATCCTTCACACGAGACGTACAACATAGGAGTTTTTTCATTGAAGAAGGACGCGAGGATCAGTAAGGAGAGCGACCAGGCAGTAGAGGCAGCAGCCACGCAGGTAAGTGCCTTCTTTTTTACATTTTAAATAATTTGGTAGGGGGGGAGGAGCAGAGCTGAGCGAAGCAGAGATTCACAGAGTTTTTTTCTCCAAACTCCGTGGAGCTCCGCGTGAATGCACTACGCCAGCTCTGCTCACATGGTGAAAGGGCTCCCATTACAAGTTCAATGAACTCTATGCTAGCAAATGGCTGCTGATTAGACTTCCTGAAGCACTGCCCCTTCTGTAGTTGTTAAGGGTGAGTAGGGGTGGAGCTGCAGGTTGAAGGAGATTCTTTACGTGACAGCCCTGTTGTGATGGGCGTCACCACACAAAGGTAGTGTCTGGAGCGCAGCCTGGAAGACATTTGAAATGTAAACCTATTCACATTTACCTTTCCTTATTAGGTAAGGTAGCTGCTGTGGGCCTCGTGTTTTTGCGGATATGGACTATTTTAAAGGCAGAATTACAGTGCAAAAACTCCCCTTGCAGGGATAAACAGTTTCAAACTAAGCCAACCAGAGGAGACCAAAATAAATCTGAAGAAAAAAACGCCAGTAAATGCAAATTGCAGTCAATAGGAGGTGTAGTTTGGTGGCAATAACAGACCTGTAAGGTTCTAAAATCGAAAAACAAGTATAAATGGATTTCCCGAAACAAAACTTCTAGTACTGGGATGAACCCAAAACATCGGAAATAAAGCTGTATTCCTCCAGAATTGGAAACATGTTTATATTCCAGTTCAGCGTAAATAAATCAGCAGCCACCAATTATGTTAGGCAAAAAATCGATAGTTTTAAATCAGCTGTTAATTAACTTGTTCGTTCATCTTCAGCGGCGGTAGCAGGGGCTCGTTCACCGGTCAGTGGGTTGGCGTCAGTTGGTAGCGGTTTCCTCCCTTCGTAATGTCAGCACTCGAGCCTTGTCGGCTCACTTTCCGTGCACTGCATATTGCTCAGGGGGTATCTTGGCTCCAGTGCTCCAGTGCTGGTCAATCAGCCTCCGTCACAGTGAGCAACTCATCGTGTGTGCGCTATTGGACTGCGTCGCTTCTTGTAATTTCGCGCTCCCCTCCTGTGTTAGCCTCCGATCTTCACCTGCCAGCTCCAGTGTGGGCCATGGGTGCTCCCGGTTAAATGCGCTATCGCCGCTGAGTCAGGGCGCAGGCCTCACCTCTGGGCCCAGCCTCCCCACAGAAGCCGCGGTCTTTCCTGCGGTTGTGGCCGGTCTGGCGTCGGTCTACACGGCCTCCTCGTCCTGTTGGCTCTGGTACTGCGCAGTTCCACCGATCGTCTCCAAAGTCAGAGTAGTGCACGACCGTGACGTCCTGCAGTGGCGCCTGTGTTTTCGGTCTGCTACAGTGGGTAATTCACCGGATAAATTCGCCGGGAAGGGGAGGTCAGAGCGGAGCTCTACCCAAAGGCGGCCATTCCAGTTGCGTACTTAGCCACGCCCCCGCAATGCACATGCTGATGTCAAAGATTCTCCTCTGAAGCAGCAGGAAGGTGACAATGAGTGCTCTCTCCCGCTGCAGACAGGAAATAATGTCGAAAATGGCCTCTATAGGTTTCAGGGAGGTCTCATTTGAAAGTGGAGAGTCTCCCCTTCCAAATGAGGCCTTCATGAAACTTTTCACTGGCTGTACATCATGCTTGTACCAAGATCCACAATCAGGAAGCCACTAGGCCTCCAGGTATGTTTGTTTGGGCTGGTCGGCTTTCGTGGTAAGGGGCTTACTGGTGGACATAACAAAAATAAAAAGGTGTTTTTTCCCTGGGTGGCCCATTCACACTGTGAATGGAAAAAAAATATTTAAAAAAATATATATGAAATTGACAGGGGATCGTCCCTTCTTGTTTACGGGGTGACCCCCTGTCGTTTCCAAGATAATTTTTTGGTAGTGTGTAGTTTCCTAGGGGAACCACACATTTAAAAAACAAAAGTAGGTTGAGGGTCGACCCTCAGCACATGGGTTGACTGCCTTTGGGGGCCATCTATTTTTCTAGTGTGTGTTTTCCCCTAGTGGGCAGGCAGTGCCCCCCCCCCCCAAGTATGAAACACACATTTCTTAAGAAAATACATAAGTACTGCATATGCCACATAAATCTACCATCTGCAGATTATGCAGCAGATGGTAGATTTATGTGGCATATACAGAATATACCTGTTGGCACGCAGTAGAATGGCCTATGCAATGGTTGACTGTCATCTTTCAGGTGCTTGTTTCTGCATTTGATTGCTGAACTGTTACTCATGTGGTGGCCAGACAGTATTACTGTGTTTATAAATGAAAAAGATAATGGAGTAATGCTATTTAAAAAAAAGTGCTGCATTATGCTGCATAGGTTAGTTAACCCTGTCTCATAATTTGGTGCTCTCCTGATGCATAATAATAGCGACCTTGGTGATAGAAATGTGAGATTTCACAAGGAGCATGCCTGCACACACACTTGCAGGGGCCACTATGTGTATGTGTGGTTCTTGAGATTGTAGCTACAGGAAATTACTTTTATACTTACAATGACCTAGCTTAGTCCCCAACAATAAGGTTTTGCATATGCCATGACAAAAGAAGCAGTGCCCTCTTGTGCAGCACATCATGCCACTCACACTGACTTTATACCGTAGAATCAGCTACTGGCACTAAAAGTCAGCACGAGCAGCGCAACATGCTGAATTTGGAATCTCACTGAAGTTTTTATGCAACTGAACGGAATTCACTCCATGAGTTCCGCTCACCCCTAATGTTCACTTGAGAGAATCTAACATAGGAGTAACAGAAGTAGGGGGCATATTACCAAGCAATAGCGATAATTATCGCTATTGCTTGGTTAGAGACAAAAATTTATCGCTGAGCTGCGGCGATTTTTATCGCAGGTAAACCTTGGTATTACCAAGGTTTATCGCATATGCGATAAAAATCGCCCGCAATGCATGAATATCGCTGAAAAGTCAGCGATATTCATGCATTACCGAGCTAATGCTCTTAGCCATGTTATCCACCTCCCATTGGATAACATTGCTCAGAACTGCTCAGGGCAGGTGTTAGCTTTTGGAGATATTCGCGCTTAGCTGATAATATGCCCCTGTGTTCTTACTCAATCCAGTGGTACTCAATTAATCGACCTTGAGAGGGTGAAAGACAGAATTCAATCAAGTGACTGGGGTTAAACACAGATTCCCTACAAGGATGCTTTAGGACAATGAGACTACAGTCCTGCCATCTATCTATGGGCCTCATTAAGATGGCGGGCGGTTGGAGCTCCGCCTGCTATCGGAGTGGTCAGGAGACCATCTGACAGTCAGGCGACGGTCCAAACACAGCATTAGAATGCAAACACTGGGCTGGCGGTTGCAAAGTGCTACTTTTCTCTGCAACTTGTGCTGCAACCTAGGAAAAGGGGAGCAGCACTAACCGCCGTGAACAGGAGAAATTCCTGCACATCAATGGACCAGGTGCCATGCACCATGGCACATGGTTCATGGAGGTGCGTGGGGACACTACAAGTGCCCCTATGGCGACTTTACAGTGGCCCACGACAGATGGGAGCACTGTTTGGGGCTCCCAAATTCAGTTTCTGATTGCCTTTTCATGGCAGTCTTTCCACCATGAAAAGGCTGTCAGAAATGGATATCATAACCTTCAACTGAACTTTCACCAACCCTCCAGACACCTGTGCTCCTCTTCACTCACCCTCGCACCCCCCCCCCACCCCCCTCATCTGTTGCAGCCACAGCTGTGGCCGCTCCATCTCCTACAACACTGACATAACCTAGAACGACTTTCCCCTTCAGCTCTGTACAGCCCCCTCACTGACAGACTTCAGAAAGAGACTAAAGACCTGTCTCTTTGATGGATACACAGCTCTCTAATACCCCTGGGGGTGACAATGTTGCACTTTACAAATGCCGATTGATTGATTGATTGACTGGCCGATTGTAGCAAGAATTCGGGATGACCTCTTATTGTATCTTCTTACCACCTTTAGCCCACGAGCCAAAGAACTCCTTACCAGCCTACGAATCTCATGTCCACTCCT